>NW_008677091.1:11530-24820 GCF_000695815.1 Acanthisitta chloris
GAATGCAGGAGAGGGGAAGACATCTGCTAGGAGTTAATTACTGTCTTTTGTTTCTCCCTCCTTTCCCAGCAGTATCACTGGCAACCATTCTTGCAGTGTTGGAGATGGCACAAAGTACAACGACACGGACAAGTGCTGGGGGCCAATTCGACGGATTGATGCTTACAGACTGTACTTGGTGAGTTTCCTGAACTGGGATGATCATTGTTGCCATTTAAACTTTGCTTCTAGTGGGTAGGGATTTTTTTTTTCCCTGTAAAGATAATATGGTTCAAGCGAACAACAGTGTGTGAAACTTTTGGTCCACTCTGACCTTTCTGGCCAAATACCTCCTCCCTGTTCTGGGTGACATGGCTGTGTTTGAATTTGTTGGCCATCAGAACAATCCTTATGGTTCTGAGTTGGAGTTCTGTCCATCTTGTTGTGTAGTTTTATGTTGCTTAAGCAGGTGAGATGTTCTTGCTGCAGGCTGGGTTTTTCTTCAGTGGGTTTTTCAGTGGCTGGCTAAGTAATATTTGCTTGGGAGTAATTGTTGTCAAGGTACTGAAGTATATTAAGTTCACTGGAGTGCATTAGAATATAAAATATCCTGAGTTGGAAGGGACCCACAAGGATCATTGAGTCCATTCTTTATGTGAATAAAACTGTTAATGCTGCAGGAGAATCTGCTTTTTGAAAGATGATGGAAACAGCCCGTTTAGACAACATCCAGTGCTATATGCTGCTTTAGTAATAGCTCTGTCTAGTTCAGGATTGTCTATTGCATCTGTTACTGTGCTGGGGTTGTGCTGTGAAACCTGGACTTTTCCCAAAGGATGATGAACAGAGTCTGGTGAGAGCTGAGCACTCATACCCAGAGACAGATGTCAGTAGGGTGAAATAAGAAGAGGGAGGTATGGCAGTGCTGTGTAGTGTGGTTTCTGCTAAGCATCTCGGTGAGAATTTTAAGAGAAGGGAGTGAGAGTGGCTGTGTGTGTGCAGAGAAATCCAGAGGCAAAGACCACTTGAAGCAATTCTGCAGTGAGTACATTGGACGTGCAGTGGATCACATCCCTGAGTACATTTGTTCCTGTGTTATTGCAAAAGTAAGAGTTAGGCCTCAGAAATATTAGTGAATGTCAAAGTCTAGTTAATTATTTAAGAGAAATATTATTGCTTTATTAAATTTTGTCTTGGTCTGTTACTTTAAAACTTCCAGAAGATTGAAGATTTCCTCCCTGAATTTCAATAACTCTCCCTGACCCAGCAGAAGGAGCTAGTCAGAAAAGGCAGACATGCATTAATTACTGCCTGCATCTCTCGGATATTATGTCTATAATTCATGAAGATAATTGTTGTTAGGACTTGCAAAATTAAAAAAATTAAGACTGTGTAAGCATTAGACTTGCAGTCTGTGTACATAACTCTCAGAGGAGCTTTTCCCTCTGCTTGTCTTGTGGATTTGGTGAATAAATATCTGCAAAGTCTTCGCTGGTGGTTAATCCTTTTCTGCTCAGTAACTGGGATGAGGTTGCAGTGCTTGTCTCTCTGCCCTCTTAGAAGGAGAGAGGGATTGTTTGTGGGAGAACAGACCAGTCTGTAGTGGGTTACTGGTGGGGGCAGTTCTCACAATCACTATTTTTAGGAGACTACGGTGTCAGCATTACCTCCAAGTCATGGTTTTCTGGTAAGGTCTCTAATACTGCTTACTGGGTGAGTATGGGAGTAAACTGAGGCTTGTTCTATGTCTAGCTCTGCTGGTCCCACTCCCTGCTTGACCTGTGTGGTTTCATTCTCCAGAAAACAAATGATGACAACTTCCCTAGAGAGGTATAAGAGACATAATCATTTATAAAATACTCAGACCACAGTCCTGACCCTGTCCTTGAGTTTGAGCTGTGTCTGAAGTAGCTGTGCTGGGAAATATTTTTATCTTGTTGTTCTGGTTAATAATTTCCCCCCACTGTCCTGTTTGCAATGTGGACAACTAGTGACCAGTAGTTAGAGCTCTTAAACTTTCTGAGAGAAACCTGGGGATGGGAGGGCAGGGGGAGGAAGTTGCTTGACTTCAAGCAAAAAATTCAATAGTAAACCATTGTAACTGTCTCTACACATTTTCTGTATAGAAGCAGAGTTTTGAACATGCAAGAAAAGCTGAAACCTGCCTGTCTGAAGGGGAAAAGGCAACATGAAAATGAGGAGGGGTGAGATGCATCAAGAGCACAGCTATTCTCTTGGTCCCAGGAGATCATACTCATAGAAAACTTGCTCAGTTTTCTTAACTTTCTTTTTTCATTTCTTGCTTGATGGAATAATTCAGGTTCCACGTTTCAGTGGACAAACAAGGTCTCTTTTTGCAGACAAGTTCCCCTGTGGCAAGGGGACAGATGGACACTGTGATCCCAAAAGAAAGCAGCTGAGTTTTTGGATCAGCCCTTTTGTCCTAGATGCCTGCCTTTAGTTTTCTTACCTCATCTTAGTACTGTATTTAGGTTTAAGTGACTTTTAAGAGCAAAATGGGTGGATGTAACTCGAACCTCTTGACTGTTGCAGTGAAGCAGGTCTCTGGATGTGGTGTTGTATTTCATACTCTGTGCATGACCCCATAGAAAGCCCTTTTTTTGGACTACCAGGAGAAATAATCTATTTGAGGTTTTCTGGGCAAATGGTGCCAATGGGAGCTGTCTTGTGCCAAGTCCCACCAGTCTGCCAAGGACCTGTGCTGCTTTCCTCCTGTCGACTCTTTCTCTCCCAGCACCGTGTCTTTTTTTCAACAAAGACCATTTCAAACATTTGACTCCTCAAGCTGAGGATGGAGAGAGGAATAATGACTGATGTAAAAACCCTTTTTCATGCCTTATTGTCCAAAAAGTCCTCTGGAAGCTGTCTCTGCTCTGGTTACTGTGAATGGAAGCTGAAAACTATGTACATAATGAGAATATTTAGATTAAATTCTTCCCTTGAGACTTGCTTGTCTGTGCAGCATCTTTATTGCTGCTCCAAGATTTCACACCTAAGTGTGTCTGCAGAGTCTTCAGAGACCACTAGGCCCCTATTAACCTTTGTCTGAACAAATGGTTGTCTCGCTTCTTGTTTATAAATTGCTTTGGAAAATAAAGGCTTACAAAACAAATAAGTGAAGGCAAGTGAAGGAAATATGTAAATAGACTTCTGCTCCTGTCCCATCACTTGCTGCTAATATTTGCCTCCTTTTTCAGACTATAGGAGACCTGGGAGGTTTAAAGGGTGAGCCTTGCCCTGCTATTCCATACCTGTGAGGGCAAGACCCTGCAGGGCAAGAAGAAAGGCATGTGTTAGGCGGCCCAGTGACCTTGTTGAAGGCAAGCACTGATCACAGTTAAAGCAGATCGATGGCTTTCTATCTTTGCTTCAGATCTGTCACCACCCTGTCATGTCCTCGACAGCTGGAGTGACTCCCAGGTCCCTTGGCTGTCTCTGGCAATGCTGAGGACAGGGTCACGTTCTCTCAGCGCTGAATTCACACTTCAGTGCAGTCGCTTTATCATGCTCTCTGTAAGGTCTGCTGGGCCTCTGTCGTGGAGGTTGCAGGGAAGGGGGCAGTGGATTTAAGTTTCAGATCTTTGGTCGTAACACTTCCTTGTCTTTCAGTTCCAGTGATGTAGGAATGTGACATGATAGCCTCTGTTTCTAGAAAGCAGATACTGAGATAAATAAGAGATTAAATCCTGGGGATCAGCAGCCATTCAGAGTGCCTGATCCAAACTACATTCATGACCTGGCAAATGACGCGTCTCTCCTGCACCAGGGCAGCCGTGGAAGATGAACCTCTCCTCTCTCCTCAGCCCTCCTGGCAGTTTGGGACATGGTGTCTTCCCGTGATGGAAAGGAAATGGCTTAAATTCTCAAGGGGAGCCGCGTGCCTTTCAGAGCAGGCACTGGCACAGGTACTCTTGGTAGCCTGGCTCGGTAGCGCGTCAAAGCTCCCAGGTGCATCTGTTCTGTCTGAGTCTCTGTTGGGTTTTTTTGGTTTTTTTAGCTGATTGGGAAAGGGACGTGGCATCCGCTTGTGCCGGTTCACAGATGCTGCAGTATCGCAGGCAGCCCAGCGGGTGCAGGCCGGGCGAGGATGGGAGCGCAGATGGTTTAATGGAGATTATCCCAGTTGGAAACGTGCTTGTGCAGTGAATAAAATGAGCGGGCTCGCAGGCACTGACCGTCCCTCTTCAGGAGGGAACAATGTCACCCCGGCCCGACGCTCTGATCAGTGACCAGAGCGGGGCTGGGCTGCAGCTGCGGGAGGCTGCGCAGGGGGATGAGCGAGGAGGTAGTCTGAGGACACACGTACAATTGCTCAGTGCCAGCAGAACTTAATCGGCAAATGCGAAGGCTGCGCTGATAAGTGTTGATGTGGATCTGTCCGCCTGTGCTGCCTCCCCAGCCCTCTCAGCTCTGGGCTGGAGCATGGGGCTTTGTGCCACTGGTGTACGTGTCCTGCTTCCCCACGCAGTGTTCCTCCTTCCCCGCTGTGCCGCGTGAAAGTGTCTTGGGATTTTAGTGTCCAAAAGGATCTTTCCAGACAATACTGCCCTAGTGCAGGTGAATGTATCAGTTTGTTCAATGCAGGACACTCTTGTGGTCCATGGTTGCCTTGTGACCTCTTGTAGGTGTTTGTTGATTTTTTTATTTTGTTATGGGGGTTTTTTTGGTTTGTATTTTGCCTCGCAGCAGTGATATGAGAGGAGCCCTCATGGCAGTACTTGAACATCCATTGCTTGATCTAAGCTGTCTCTTGCCAACTGGGAGCTAGAGCAACAGAGCTGGAGCAGTGCTGCAAGCACAGTGCTTCTTCCAAGGACACCTGGGTTTGCTCCGCTGTTCCCTTTGCAGCAAGTGCTTTTCCTCTGCCCTGCCTTCCTCAGCTGTGCCCTGCAGCAGTATCCAGTAATAAATGGGTCACAGCTGCTGTCTCCTGGATATTTATTCTTACAGGTCTCAGTGTCTAGAGACCTTGAGAACCAGCGGTGGGGAAGGAAGCTGCCTCAGTGGCAGGAGTTTGGAGCAGGGAAGGCTGATGCCATAGCACATCAATCAGTAAGGTTTGGGGTGTTTGTCCTGGGCTCCCAGAGTGAGCTGGAGAAAAGGAAGGAAAGCTGATGGAAGTTAACTCTGATGGTGTGAAGCCATCACCTTGTTTAAATAAATTGCTTAAGCTGTAGCATTGTTATGTTCCAGGTTACCTCAGCTTGCAGTAAGGATGCAGCAGGACTGGGGCACTGTTAGCATCTCACCCTGCATATCCTATAAGAAGTTATACATGGTAAGACCTTCTTGCCAAAAACATTGCATTCTGTTCCTTGCCACAAATGCTCTGATATGTTTTGTTACAGTACCGATATAGAAATAGAAACAAATGTACAAAAAAAGGCAGCTGCTACTTCTGAACATAGATGCTGTTCTGAAAGCCTTCAAAAATGAAGAAAAGCTTCTCAAGGATTCAGAGTATTGTGCAATTTCTGTGTGTACAGGCACCTGTGTTTTGAGCCATTGCTGTGGCAGGAGAGGAATTAGTACTGCATTAAGCATAAATATCAGTAGCCCTAACTGTTACAGGTGCCTCTGAAATACAGCTTTGCTTGGCTACAGGCCCAGGCTCAAGGGCTGATTGGAGTCTTCTCATGCCTCTCATCTAGTCAGCTTCCAAAAAGTAAGGTCAGTTAAGTTGTTGCTTTGGTCTGAAGCGGTTCAAGAAGGACAGGAGCCAAGTTGGGTTGAAATAAATAGTGTCTGGATGTGGGATGGGAAGGCAAGTCTCAGCTCTTTTATTGTGCATCTAATAGGTTGGAATTGGCACATAGCCTTGTTAATATGGCATAAATCCTGCCTCCTTCATCTTGGTCCATTCTTCTGTGGACTTGTCAATAAATTCTTTCAATTGCTCACTCATCATATGCCTGTGACAGATAAACTGGCTCTTGTGGAGGTTCCCACACCCCTTGTGTTTCCTAATGCAAAGGGAACGTCAGATAATAACTGGCCTTTGTAAGTAAGAGGTTTTCCCTGACCTGGCAGGAGAAGAGTCAGACAAGTGTGTTGTTGTGAAAGCGAAATATAAACTTGTTGTACTTAGTGACCTAAGATCTGGAGTTGGGTTTCTGATGTGTGATTTTTCTTGCTTTCCTTGTAACTGATGGCATTTTGAGTAACAGAAACATCAGCCACAAGGCAAACCTGCCTGCTGCTAGGGCTAGGTGGGAGAGTCAGCCTTTGGTACCAGAGTGAAGCAACTGCAAGACCACGGATTGAAGCAACTAACATTAATGGATTAGCTTGTCTCTTTTCACTGGAAAATCAATAGTGCAGGGGACTGGAATGTGTTTTCTGTACAGAGCTGTCTGTTCACCTCACGATGAGAAGTGGTTTTTTCCTAAGTGGAGCTTGGGTTGTGCTGTCACTTGGACTCTGAGCTTTTCCAAAGGGCCAATTCTGCCTCTCTGCCATCTCCAGCTGTCTGGCACAGGCTGTGTGGAAGAGAAGGGTGCTGTGCTGCTGGTCGTATGCCTGGCTAGATGTGCTGCAGGTGCTACCAGCCCTCATGAAAAGCAAAGTGGTTGATGTGACAGACAGAAGCCATCAGTGAGCTCAGACACACTTGGCTTCCCCAATGAAGAATGTCCTGCATGCTTTAGTGCTTGGTTTGGCTTATGTGGATGCTGGACATGGACCTTGGAAGCAAGACAGCTAAACAAGCTGAGTGAAGCAGTGGCTCTAGATAGATCTCTGTTTGCTTTTGTGCACTTGCTGCAGTTAGGAACTCACCAGTGGTATTATTGGGCTCAAACCACAGCCCTGCTGTCCAGCACAGCACAGCCTGGCAAGGCTGAGAGGCCACACTGCTCCTTTCCCTAAATAAAGCTGTCCTTTGGAGTCAGCTCACTTGGGCAGCAAGGCACCAAAGCTGACACTGTTCTCTCCTGATACTGGAGACCAATCGCTCCCGAATAGGGCAGGTGTCAGAACTGATATCTGTGATCACTTGCTCCCTGCACCAAGTTGTAAAGGTTTAAAAAAGGGCCTTTTAAAATTCCTGTCTTGGACTAGACTGTTCCAGCAGACTCACAGATCTTTCGTTTTTGGAACACTTGTAGAAAATAAGTAATAAATACATTTCCCCCATCCAGTGTTATTTTGTGCAGTGGTAGTGACAGCGTCCTAGAAGCTAGAGATGGAGAAGACCTGTGAAGTCAGCTAAACACTCCCCTGGGAAATGCAAGATAAGCCTTTTTCTCAACAGCATATTTTCCAGTATTTTGTTCGGTGCTTTAACACCAGCTTTGTTTTTAAACAGAGGTCTGACCTTGCTGCCTGCCTGACTCACATCAGCGTTTTCACCGACTTAGACAGCAATCTTGATCTCTCATCCCCTGAAATGATCATTAGTTCTTTCATATACTGGTAGAAAGCACCAGGGCTGCAGAACCTTGCAGTTACGCCATTCTGAACATTACCAGAGGCTGTGGAGGAAAGAGCTCTGGACAGAGTGGTATCTCTTTATACTCCTAAAAAAGTCTTCAACTTCTTAACATCATCCTAAATTGTGCTTTATGTCTGGGTGAGAGCACTGACGCTCTTGTCCAAAAATGTGGATTTTTGGACTACATCAGCAAATCCCACACGTGGTTCATGCTTCTGTAAGCAGGACTATAAATACAAATAATGCAGCTGGGATTTATCTTGTAAGTTGAAGTCGGTATAATGCTCTGGGGCAGAGCTGATCTCCGAAGCCTGTTGCACCGGTTTGGTGTGCACTGTACAGGAAAGGCAGAGGAGGAGGCTGGGAGGAAGGAGACACCCTGCTGGCCCCAGGCAGCAAGGCTGTATCTCTTCTTTTGTGCGGCTGCTAAGTAGTTACAAAGTGTGGGTCGTTTCCTTTCCTTTAGGCAGCTCCTGCCTGACACTCTGAGTGGGATAATGCTGTCCTTGAGGCTGCATCCTCCAGGCGGCTTGGACACTTATGTGAAACTCAACTAAGAAGTTTGATGGGGAAAAAGTAAAGAGGAAAAATAATGGCTCAGTGGTGGAGGCACTGTTGGTCTTGTGGCAGGCAAGGAGTTAGTGCCCTTCAGAAACATTCATCCTTGCTGAACCCAAGTACCTCCTAACCCTGGCAGCTTGTAGCTTGATATGTTTGCAGGGCCCTCTGTGCATCTGTGTCAGGCTGGTCCATGTCTCCCTCGCTTTGTGCTGTCTAACCTAGGGGCTTTTGTAGTCAATATAAATATTGTTGTAGTTGCCAATGCCCTGCCAGGAGAGGCTACGAATATGCAGGAATTTGGGGCAGTATCTGTGTATAAAGATTATGCCCTCACACTTTGTTGGAGGGAACTCATTAATCTCTCGTACCATGCTATTAAATTGGGGAGGCAGGGGACAACTCCTCAAGGTCACCCAGTGCCAGGAAGGAGGAAGGCTCTTCTTTCATACCCTGTGGGAGATCAAAGCAAGCTGGTGGTAGGGGGTACAGCCAAACTTGGCTCTGCAACTCTTCTGCTGTCCTTCCAAGTATCACAACCCAACCATTCAGCTCTCCTGCATCTATCCACTTTTCTGCTTCCCTCCTGCTTGTTCAGATGCAATTAGGAGATGCAGGATAAGGGGGAGCCAGGGGTCAAGGAGGCGGTAAAGTGATTACAAGATGCTGCAAACGGCTGTGCCATAAATACTCCAATGATGAAAAATTAGATGCCAGTCACCTCGGGGTTATTGCTGGCCTCTATCTTTCTCTCGTTGTGAAAAATGATAATGGAAGTGTATTTACCCCAGAGAGTGCAAGCTTGCCGTTGGCTGTGATCCTGCACACCCCAGGTGTGCCAGGGACTGCAATCCTTGCACCAAATGACTTTCTGAAAACACTTCGTGCCTGGATTCCTTCAGTTTAAGTGGAGGAAGAACTGGTATTCCAGGGTGTTCTTTCCAAACTGGAAAGTTCCTGGTGCTCAGAGATGGGCCAGCTCCAGAAACAGACTGTGGCCCTGAGTGGGGATGGGGAGAGGAGAGCAGCACTGTCAGGTACTGCCTTGCTGTCCTTGGCCTCCCAGAGCTGCACATCAAGCCTGCTGAGCTGCTGGCTGGTCCTTGGTGTGTTGGATCCCAGTAAGGTCAGAACTTGCCAGGAGCTGGGACGAGGACACTTCTTTGCTGGATGGGCAGTCAAAATCAAAAGCTGGCGCTAGGCTAGAGCCTCAGCAAATCTCCAGATCATATTCAGATCCACTGAAGCTGGTAGCTTTGGGGATACAAGTGCTTCTCCATCCCTTGCAGAAGGTCTTTCATTTGGGAAGAGGCTCTGGGATCGCAGTGGCACAGGAACCATGAGAGGCAGCATTCATCTTAAAAGGGTACCAGGGGTGTGGCTGGGTGGGTGAAATGCCACTTGCTTTGCTGGCAAAAACCAGGCTGGCAGCAAAAGTCTTAGTTCCTGAAGGATTCCACCTCCTCCCTGCCTGAAGGAACTGGGGAGAAAGGTGGGTGAAGGCTCCTCAGTGCCAGCAATCCGCCTGGTGTGAGTTATGACTGTAAACCTCTGCCAGGTGTCCCGAGAGCTGCACGTTAATTACCAGAGCTGCTGTGGCAGCAGATGCCTGCTGTACCCAGAGCATAACTGCCCTTGTTTCTTTATCTATAAATATTCCTTGTGGGATGTCTGGCGGCTGCATCCTCCCTCCATTGTGACTTCCTGACTCTACAGGGGATCTGGAGGTTAAAATCCCTCTTGCCTCTCAACTTCTTTGAGCAATCCTTGTTTTTTGTCACTGGTTTATCTCTTTTCAACCAACTTTGAGCTTCGTAACAGCTTGTCTGCTGATAACTTGCTGCCTACCAGCATGGCCCCTGCTGCAGCCCTGCCTCCAGCCTTGAGAGGCACTGGATTTTTCAGCTTTTTTTTTTTTTTCAGCTCTCTAAAAATCTCCTTCCTGAACAATCAGACTCTTTTCATGCATTTATATTTGTACTGTCCACTGCAAGGGGTAAAGCTTTAGCAAGGAAAGCTTGGATCATCGCCCTCACTGATGGGCCATCTGGCTCTCTAGCTCGAGATATGAGCTCATGCAGGACAGAAACATGGCCTTGTCACCCTAGTGAAGGGGAGGGGACACTGCACTCAAGACCCTTTTCCCTTGAGGTGTTTGAGCTGAAAAGCACGGAGGTCCTGGCAGGGGTGACTGGAACCTGACTTGGGGTTGCATAGCAGTTGCCCCAACTTGAAGTGGATGCAGAGAAGCTACCAGAGACTGCAGGTGTGTATCGGTGGAGCTGCAGGTAGCTCTGAAATGTGATGAAGCTTTTTTCTTTTTCTAGGAGTCCCAAACAGGAGTGGAGAAAGAAAGCACCTTGCATTTAATATTTCTCTCCCAAAGTCAGCCCTAAAAATTCTCCAAGGATGTGAACAGGGCGGTAGTTCCTATGAAACAACTCTGCTGAAGACATTAGGTCTGGTTCAACCTTCCAGTCAGGAGTAAAACCTCTCACCTGTGTCCATGCTGCTATATCAGGTTTTGGGGTTTAGGCTTTTTTTCCCTAGATGTCTCTTTAGACACACTCTAGAGGAGAGCACCTGAGGTGGGAACAGAGCATCCTGGTTCTCGTGACATCTCGTTTGCTCTCTGTACATGCTCAGTCTGGTTTGGTTGGACTGTTTCGTCTGTCCCTTCTAGTGCTCATCTGGGTTGTGAAATAGCTCTGAGCTCAGGGACATCTTGCAGAAGCAGAGCAAGTGTCAGAATTGCCACTTCTGACAGCATGTTAGAAATGTCTGCTTTTTCCTACCGAGTTCAAGGAGACTTTCCTTGTGTCTGAGCAGTGAATCAAACAAACCTTCCTCTGGGAAGTGCTTGTTCAGTAGAGCCTGCACCTTCCTGTCGGCGTCGTGCATTGCTGTGGGAATGCTGTGTACCCACAGACCTGTGTCAGGCACTTCAACCCTCAGCTTTCCTGCCAAGGTGTCAAAGTCTACCAAGGAGAGTGATCCATTTTGTTAAACCAGTGACTTTATCAGATGTCAGCTTGCCCCCTGTTAGAGTGGGGTTGTTTGCTGTGCTCTGTCTTGTGGGAGAGAGGTGCTATTGCTCAACAGCTGTGAAATCTAAACATCAGTGTCTGCAGAGATGGAGTTGATACCATCTTAAAATTTAGTTTGTCTGAGATGTTGTCACTTCTATCAAGGGGAAGCAAGAACTCCAAGGAAGGATTTGGTTTGGGGTGAACTGTGGTTTAGAATGAAGCTGTGGACATATGGGAGGAGGAGGAAAGGAAAAGGAAGGGTGTCTGGGGCCTCAGCCCAAAGGGAGGTATTTAAGGAAGGAACACTTCATCCTCTTTACCATCTTCACATTAAAACTGAGGGATCATTGTCCTGTTTTCTGAAACTTACTAACTTCTCATAGGTATAATTTTATTCAAAAACTCTCCAACTTTTTGCTCTGCTCCTGATGCATTTGCTGCATTTAAGAAGGTTAATATTCATGGTCTCACTTTGCTCAGGTAAATAACCTGAGCTTCTACCCAACCTGTCTGAAAGTTTCCAAGCTTTGAATCAACAAGAAACAGTAGCTACTGTTTTTAATTCACTACTTGGCAAGCACCAAAGACAGATGCAATTCTTACAGATGAGTTTGTGGAGCATGAAAATAAGCAAGTTCTGATGACAGTTATGAATGAGGATGGCTTTTCAGATGGTCCTTTTGCAAATGTATGCAGGCACTAGCCATAATGCTGTAACTACTGCATCTAATACATGAATCAGCCACGTTTGGGATGCTAATTGTGCTTCCTGAGCCGTATTGGCTGCCTCTGAAAAAGCCACATGCTGGGAAGCAGATGAAAGCTATTGAACTGTACTGGTTCAGAGTGATAGATGGACCCTTCAGGTCAATAAAGAACCTGTTTGGTCAAACAGCCCTCTGACTGGCTTAAACCATGTTTGTATGGTCTGAAAGACTCTTGGCATTAGCTGGTCATCACTTAGTGGTTGAGAGCTCTCTTGGTGGTCCTCTTGGCTGGAACTAAGCTGATAAAAACCAGCCAGATGTCCTATTAACGCTTGATCTTACTCTTGCTTTTGTAAGATAAGCCAATAAACAAGGTTATGTAACTAAGTTTTAACATAAGAGCTTTAATAAAATATACTTTTAGAAATATATAAATATATATATAAATATATTCCAGGCAATGGTAAGCCCTAGCTAGTTCCCCTGTGGCAAGAAGACTGGAGTTGACCAACCTGCTTTTTCATTTTGAAATACTGAGAGCTGACAGGTGCAGAGGCTGGGAAAGTGGTGTCAGCTGAGTTGCCAGCTCAGAGAAGCTCCCAAACCTTGGTGCCTGTACTGCTGTGGCTTGGCTTGGTGGGAGGAATGGATTTGAAGACCCTCCCAGGGGTTGAGCAAGCTGGTGTCTGCTCGTGGCTCCTACTAGCCTGCAGGGAAGAGCATAATTCAGGGTGACAAGCTGCTGTTCTTTCTTCTACCCTCACTGGCTTCTGATTTTCTGACTGGAAATGTCAGTAAAAGCAAGAAAAACACTGGGGTTTTGGTCACTAGCATGCTGGATCTTCATGCTGGTTTTCAGCAAGAGAAAGGATGGAAAAATCAGGAGTTTGGTATTTATTTGCTCTGTGTGTGTAGGCTTCACATACCTGCCACTCTGAGCCTGGTAACTTGTCTGGCCTTTCCCATTTAATGGAGGAGCTTGGAGGGAAATTAGGGAGCCACTGTTAATAGCCAGCCCTGTGCAAAAGCCCAGTAAATATTTCTCTCTGCCATCCTGTGAATATAAACAGCATTCAATAGATCCAATCTTCCTTCTTAGCTGAAGGAAACATTCCCTTCCCTTGCTGGAGTTTAGCAATGAATCAGCTGTGTGCCTGCTTGTTTCTAATAGGAAACCACTTCACTAGTAGAAAAATCTTTAATTGAAGTAGACTGTACTCATTTTGCCTTGGGTTAATTTGCTGGAGCTTAGGAAAGGAATGATAAACTCCTAGAAAATACCTTGGCTGGCTCAAGAGGTGAACTGGAAAACTTGGGAGAGCTTTTTGATGTGCCAGGGCTCTGCATATTTGATTTCTGGCAGGGCTGACTAGGGCAGTTTTCTATGGAGGCATTAGATTGTTTGAATTACATGTGTAATGAAGCACTTTGTAAATTATTTCCCTCTGGAAGAGACTTGGGGTTGGAAAACATTAGGTGGAAAGTTTGGGTATGTGTCTGAGGTGCTTATTTGGGCTTACTTTTTCCTTAAGGAGAAGTTACGAAACTAATTAACTTAATGGGT
>NW_008677091.1:24837-35586 GCF_000695815.1 Acanthisitta chloris
AGGCAGAGAAAGTAGACATCCTCCTGCTAGGCACTGTGGTCTGGGGATGTGTTTTTAAACAGGGTTCCTGGCCTTGGGACTCTACTGAGAGTTGATGGTGAGATTAGCTCTAATCCAGGGACTAAGTCCTTGTTCCTCATGTCCTGGCTGTTGGTGAGGAACTGGCCCCTTTTTCCTGCCCTGTGCTCAATCCTGTTGAGCTGTACACAATTTCACTTCAAAGTGATGTTAATGTGGCTGTTTCATGCCCCTTTCTGCCCTGCCTTTCTCCTCCCAAGCAGCCCAGTGTGTGCTGTGGTTTCCCTTCATAAAAGTGGTTGGCACAAATCCCTGCAAAGCAGGACACCCTCATCTCACTGCAGGCCTTAGCATTGTTTGTATCGATCCATGGGTATCCAACTTGGATCACTAATGGGCATCAAGTGGAAAAGGTAATAAATTTCTATTCCACTCGAATTAATCTCTCGCTTGGTTCCTTTGGACCAGCTCCAGGATCTTGTTAAGAACAGAAGACACTGATTATCTTAAGGGTTGGGAGGGGAATTTGACCGTTTAAGCATGACTTGTGTCTCTTCCCCACCAGCTGAGCAGTAAGGCCCAGAGAGGAAAAAAGTTGAAAGTGTTGCTCAATGGATTTACTAGTTTAAGGTGCTTTGAGCACTGGAGAATAACTGCAAAAGGTGGAGTGTAAATCAGAAGAACTCTTTGTGCTTCTTTAGCAGATGTTGGGGAGCATGTAGGAGACACAGGTTCCTCCAGCACCTAATGATGCTTTTGATCATTTCCAGCAAACGAGCCCCAAATCCACCTTAACGCAGCTCCTTCCTCGGTGCACAAGACAAATCCATCTTTCAGACACACCTGCTTCAGTGCACAGTGATTTTGTGTCAGTCCTTGCTATGGTTTGAGGGGCTGTTTAGCCAATTGGTTCTGGTGCATTCTAATTTGCAGCAGACACCTGTTCCTTAATTATCACCATCCTTCGTCCGTCTCTTTGTGTTTCTGCTCTTTGTGACGCAGGAGCTATTAACGTGGTTTGAAGGGAGACTGTGTTGAGCAGAGTGTGTGTTGAGAGAGGAGGTTGAAAGAGATTAGGCACAAACTCAAGAATAATTTTCACTAAGAGAGTTGGTGTCTACTTTGGTTTGCTCTGGGTCCTTGCCCTACATCACTCTTTGGTCTGTTTAGTCCACTGAGGTTTGTGCACCATCCTAGAATGGAGTGGCAGTTCGTAGAGGGCAGAAGAAGGGAGTTAAGCTCCTGATTAGAAGAAAGGAACAAGAGGGAGTAGAGTTAAAAAAAAAAAAAAAGGCTTGTAACTGGCTGTTTTGCTTCTCTGTTAAAACTGGAAGTGTCACAACTGTTAAGGCTGGTTTAGCTCGTAGTCTTGCCAGTTATGCCTGTGGTGTTGTATTCTGTGTGATTTCAGAGTTTTCCTCCAACAACCCATCAATTGCTTCACAAATCTGAATGCTTTGCATGCTTCCTGTCCTTTTTTATTTTTTCCAAGCAGAAAAAACAAGGTTTGGTGTAAGCAATGGCCTCAGATCAGAATAGGTCCTCACGGAGCGACGTGTCAAACCAAGGGTTCTCTCCCCTGGTCCCCTTCTGGATTTACTTTGGTCATCTGAGAATACTTGTGATGTGAGGCATTTCCAATTTGCCTTGCAGATATTCTGAAACTGTCTGAAAAAAAGGTTTCTTGGGGTTGTACTAGTCTTAAAATAGCTTGGATTCTGCTCTGTCCCTGACTCTGTTGGGGTCGACAGAGACCTTGAGGCTCGGCAGCCTGCCCCTTTGAGTCCCAGTTCTTCACTTCTGGTGACACCTTTTTTTGAACTGCTTTAAGAAGTCATGGAAAAGAGCAATGTGTAAATATTAATGTTGAATAGTTGTCTTTAAAAATCCCTTTGGGATGCTCGACAAACCTGTACTGTGTGTGCTGTGGCTGTCTAAACACTGCCTGCTTACAGCTTTTGGATCTGTTAGTGTATTGCTAGCTGATGCCATCCCATGGATGACAGGCAGGGCTCTCTTCTGTAACACCCAGTTTGTCTCCCTCTCACAAGTAGCTTCTTTCAGTCCATGTTCAGACTGCAGCCAAGGTCTGTTTCTTCCTGCGGTGAAGTCTTTTCTGTCTGGCTAGATAGGACTTGAGTACCACTTGGTGCCTGGGCAAAGGTGATGGTACCCCACAGGATGTGCCACTTCTGGGTGTGGGCTGACAGCATGGTTGCCTTTTGTGCCCTAGAAAGGTGCTAGAAGAAACTTGTATGGGAAGCTGTGTAGTCCAGCTTTGTTGGATGTATTTTGCAACCCAGTTAGAAGAGATGCAACAGACTGGTGCTGCAGCATACCCCAGTTTAATTTGCCTCATCCCCAGTTCAAGGCCAGACTGGATGGAGCTCTGAGGAACCTGGTCTATTGGAAGGTGTCCCTGCCCATGGCAGGAGAGTTGGAACAAGATGATCTTTAAGGTCCCTTCCAACCTGAACCATTCTGTGATTCCATGTAACACTTGTCTCTTAATACACATGTAAGAGGACGGTGAAATAAAGATATCTCTTCATTGACAGAACCTTTAAATTCTTTCATATGAGTATCTCTTTTTTTTCCTCACTTTGCACAGGTTTTCAGCTTCCAAGTCAAGAGCTGAACTGTTGTGCTGTAGCTTCCTACTGTAAAACAAGCAACTTAAAGCATGGGGAATAAAGTTCCATGCAGCCCTGGCTCCATTGCTGTTGAGCCTGGGACACCCCGAAGCCACCCCATCAATGTTAATGCGAGCAGACTGGTCAGGGCTATTGCTATTCAGACCTAAACTAAGCATGTACCCAGGCAAAGAGGCCACAGTTTAATATTTAATGTTCCGTAAGGCTGCACTGAGAGCTCTTACTGAAACGTGTCAGTTAAGGAGTGTGGTAGCAGTGATAGCAAGCGGCTCAGAGCCAAGAGGATCCTGAGCTCTGCTGCAGCCCGAGGCATGTTCTCTGATACCAAACAGCTTGCTTGACCCCCCGTGTCTCAGCCAACTTAGCTGTAAAATTAAGCAACAAAGAAAGTGTCATGACAAACAGACATGTCTGGAGGTGAACCTTCAATGCAAGCTTTGCTTTACTGATAGATTGATCTTACTGGCAGAATTTCTGGTTTTTAACCTAATGTGTGGTTTTTACTGTCCTTCCAGGCAGCATTCACTCTCCTCTTGGGCCCTTTCACCTTCTTCAATGTGCAGAAGACCAAGTATCTTCAAATCATGACATCCCTCATGAGATGGATAGGTGAGTCTTGGCAGAGTCTCGGCCACCTCTTTCCCATTGATGGAACCTGAGTCACGCCACTGTCGCTTCTCTTTGGCAAGATGTTCTTGTTTGGAAGCAAGTGCTTGTCAAAACAACCTCTTTGAGGACGTCTGTGCAGGCCTAATAAATCTTTGAGGAGAAGGATTTTATTCTAAGATGAAATTTCTGATGAAAACAAAACAAATTGTTCTCCATCAGATGTGGCTGATAGATGGAATTTTAGTCTGATTTGTGTGAGAGGCAGAAGGGGTTCAGAAGAGTCTCGTGTCTGGGGGATGTGATCCCTACCAGTTTTTAGTTTCTCATTCTCACAGCATGTGTACAACAGACTTTGAACAATCTTTGCTTTGATTCAAGAACAAAAGGTACTTCAGTCAGACTTTCCACTCTTAGTTTTATCATCTGTTTGCATTTTATTTTCCTGTGTCTTCCTTTATGGCAGGATGTGTTGCATTGGAAATCCCCAAACTAATGTGTGTTGTCCTTGGGAAGCTCTGCTCCCGTGAGTTGTCTCCAAAATCTTGTTGCAAAGAACTTCTGGGAAGACAGATTATTCCCTTAAGAGAAATAAGACATCACTACATTTTTTTTTCCAGTGCCATTGTCGTTCAGAGATGCAGCTGCCTCACATGGCCTTGTATGTGTACATGCCCTTAAAGGCTGAGAGGTGTGTGTGTGTTGTGGAGGCTTATGTTCAGGTTTGTCTTGTTTTGTGTAACCTAGATGGAGTGACTCTTCAGGGCTAATAGCAGTTCTGCAGGTTAATAACCAACATTTCTGCAGGTTAACAGTTTCCTGGTTCAAGGGTCCAGACCACTCAAGCACAGAATTAGGTCTGTTTATACCTATCACTGACCCAGAATAGGAAGAAAAGCTGCTTCTCTGTTTCCCACACATAGTCTTGACCTGACTGCAGTTGGGTATTGTCCCTTCTCTGTGAGTTCATCCTGTTTAGAAGTGGCTGCAGTCACTGCAGAGGAATAGAGATCCTCTGTTCTGAAGAACTTCTGAGATGGGGTTAAGCAGTTGTCACCCAGGAAAATGAAGTTGGATTTTAAGCTCTCAAGTCTCAGATGTTGAACAGCTTGAGTTAACAAATCCTGACCTTGGATGGTGTGAAAATCCTGAATGTCTGTTTCTCCCCTTTGTTGTCTGAGCACATGAAAGGTTTGAAAGCCCCTCCGCTCTTCAGAGAAAGGTTATCTCATTAAGGGGTACTGAAGTGAGGAAGTTTGGGGTTCTTTTTTTCCCTTTTTTTTTTTTTTTTTTTTAAGAGTGAGCTCTGCTCAGCTGACTGGCCTCTTTCCAATCACCCTGCCTCCTCTTTCCTGGTAAAGACATCAGTCAGACCTCATCCTGTCTCTGTGACAGGCTGACGCCTGCCTCATCTGCCATTGGTTTCCCTTTAGCCAGCTCCTTCCAGCATGAGCGTTGCTAAACCTTGGCATAAAGGCAGAACTGTGCCTCTTTTTCATCGCCTGATGGAGAGGGACAATGGCAGTGTTTGGAGAAGTGTAGGGGAAATTCATGCTTTAGCCTGATTGATTCCCGCGTCAGCACACTGGGGAACAGCTGCCCCAGATAATGATAGTTAATGACCCTGACAGCACCTCAGTGGCTACTTAGAGCAACGGATTCCGTATGGGTACAATGAGGGATAGATTTATTGGGAAAGACTATTTATCAAAAAGCCATGTGATGCAGGGAATAGAGAAAAGCACTTGCTGCAGGTTCCAGGATAAGGATGGATCCCATCCTGCTGAGATTTATCAAGCTGGCTGCTCCTGTGTCCTCACATCACTGCTGTTCCCTCCTCCAAAAGCAGGGCTGGGAGTTAAACATGGGTTGGTCTTCTGTTGGTGCTTAGAGAGCTTAGATCCTAAAGAATGGTCTTGGATAATGTTTAGTGGTCTCCTGGACTTGTCCTGCCTGAATGCTAACGGCCAGATGTGAACTCTCTGTCCTGCTATAATCTGTGTCTTTTTCTTCACCTTCCTTGAGTTGCTTTTGGCCATGTGGTGCTGAGGGTGGTTCTCCTGCCAAGCACTCTGAGCAGCATTGGAGCTGCCAGCCTACCTGTTTGTTGTGCTGGGGAAAAACTTCCCACATGGACAGAGGCTGATTCAGTTTACCTGTGCCCCCTGCCCTGGCATGGATGGGAAGCTGAGCCATACTTTGCATCAGGATTTGAAAAAATCAAGCCTCCTTGAGCTGGGAGGTCAGTGCAGGCTTTGCCACGTGCCTGCTGCAGAATCCACTGCACACTCTTTTCCTCAGCCAGGTGGAAAGCCCCTGGATTTCGGAGCAGCAGAGGCTGATGTAAAGCAGCACTGCCCCAGGTGTACTGGTGATTCAGATGATAGCGGCTGAGAGGATGGTTCTTGGCAGCAGGGAGAGCTAGCTGTGTGTGAAGGTCATTTCTGCTGGTGTTTGTAACAGTGTCAGCCTTGCCTTTGAAAGTTGCTTTCCCTCTTTCTCCTGATCCAAGTGATAATCAAATGTCACCAGTTTCTTCCAGAGCCTTGTGCTCATTGCCAGCAGCACATCGGCTATCAAAGCCTGGAGCAGTCTCTGCACACCTCGTGGACAAGAACAAATTCATTCTGTCTTCGAAAAATAGTCTTAAACACTGGGATCTGAACTGGAAATTAAAAATGAGCCAGTTCAGTGGAGATGCAGCAAGGACCAGCCCCTCATCCAGCTGTGTTTTTCCTCCCAGGGTAAGGGACTAGCCAGGACAGACCTCTGAAGTCTTCCAAAGGAGGAAGCTGAAGGAGGAGCTTGCAAGCCCAAGTGTTGTACTGCTAGAGAGCCCAGACAGATGGGCTCTCCTTGTCTGGGCCTGTTGATCATGGACAGCTCATCTGGAAGCAAGGCTGGCATGGCAAGACACTTCCCTGCCAGGACTGATAGGAGCACAGAGGGTGGATCTGTGTCTCCAGGTGGAGTGGGGCTGGTGGCGGAGAGGCCTTCCAGAGGCACTGAGCTGTTGGCAGTCTTCTGAAGAGTAACAGCTTACACACTTGGCTGCAAAACTGATTGCCACTTTGCGTGGGTGAGTGCCAATGGTTAAATTCAGTGCAGCAGTTGGTGCTTGAACTGCTGGCCTTACCCCTGCCTGGAGATCTCTGTGCTGCAGGAGCTGGCTGGTGTGTGAGGCTTTGCCTACACAAGCTCTCGTCCCTTTCCCAGCTGCAAAAACTCCCTCAGGCTGCTTTGTCAGCCTTCTCCTGGTACCTAAACTGCCTTGGGAGACTGAGCTCAGGCACTGTAAGGGGTGCAACAGGCATTCTGTCTGGTGTGCTCCCCTGGAGAAAGGGCCAGCTGGGAAAAATCATTTGGTTTAAATCCTAGTAATGGTGCTTACAGTCAAGCCTTGTTTTGAGTTATGGTTAGAACCTTGTTGGCTCACCCAGCTCTATTATGAGCAGAGATGGGGCCAGGTGAGTACAAATCATCCCCGTAGGGAGAGGAGGGTCCTTCCCAGACTGTAATTCCTTCCTCCCTTTCAGCTCCCTTCCACCTCAGCCTCATGAAAGCCTAGAGCTGTAATTATCCCAAGTCCTTTACCAGTTTTGGAGCCTTTTTTCAGGTCTCTTACAAGGTTCTTGGAGCTGGGAGTCTCCTGCAGAAGGCTAAACCAATTAAGCCATCAATAAATTAGTGCTGTTGGTATTTTCAATTCTGCTGTTTGGACTTCAGGCTCTTTTTTTTTTTTCTTGGAGGTTTTAAATCTATGGTGGCAATGGATTGCTCTCTTAACAGTCTTGATTATCTACCTGGGGTTTTTTTCCCCCCTCATTTCATCAATCCTGATCAAGTGGGTGATGTTAGGGGTGAGCTGCTGCAGGGCACAGCCCAGCAAAAGGGACTGAGCCAGACAAGTCCCTTGCACCTCTCAAAGCAGAAGGGACACAGCTCACTGGGGCACAGACCTACCTTTTTATTATTGGATAATAACTGTCTAGCAGCATCATGGGATAGGATATGGATTAGGAAAGATAACAAAAGGACAGAGCTTGGTGGAGCTCAGCAGCAAACATTGGGCTATTGTGTATTAAGCAGCTAACCCGATTAATTGCAGCCTGTTGCAGCCTGAGATATCCAGCTCTATAGGTGAGGATTGTTGGCTTTAAAGACATTGGTAGCATGATTATCACTGCTGTTATTGAATGGTCTCTGGCAAATGTTCCCAGACAGCTCCCACGTGGGACGTTTGCTCTGTGTGCTGCTCTTGAAGCTGTATTGTAGTTATTAGAAAGTATTGTATTTTAATAAAGAGATATTTTATAGAGGAATAAACTTCTGGGTTTGGTTGCTGCAGGCTTAGTTCTCTCTCCCTGTAGCACAGTCAGATCATACCACATCTATTCAAGTAACTGCAGCCCTTGAGGCACAGCATTCCCAACCCCACCCTAACAATGATCTCAAAATTACATGCCCAGGAATAAAATCTCTCCCCTAGCTCTTTCCCCGGGCCAGCAACATGGAAAGAAAAGACAAGAATAGCCAGGATGCCTATTAGGGCAGGGTTTTTTTTCATCCCATCCCCTTCCAGGATACTTGGTAGAAGGCTTCTGGGGAAGGCACTAGGAAAGGGCTCTCCAGGGCTTGCTGGTGGGGCAGACTTTTGTATCTGCTGATTTCTCTGGTAGTCCTGCACTTTATAGCACTGCTGTGCAGAGAGCTGGTCTCAGACCATCTCAGTGTGTGAGCAGTCTCAGGTCACTGTCACTGCCATCCCTAGCAGTGGAACCAGCCATGCTGGAGTTGATTCAGGGCAGAAACCTGGAGTCACTGTGCTACATCCCTTCAGCTGCAGGGACTGAGAATTACAGAGGAGGCTGATTTAGGAGAGCATGACAGTTATCTGAAGTCCTGTGTTTCCAATCTCCCGCAGAGAGATTAGTCTGCCAGTGCCCACAGCCCTCAAGGTGGGTGGCCTCTTTTCCTCATCAGAAACTGAGCTCTCTGCAAACAACTGAAGGAGAGACCAGTTTGATCTCTGCCCCTTTCCTTTTACAGCACAGAGCGTACAGGAGAAAGAGGGAATTGGACTGTAAATCAGGACACTGTTGCATGTTCATTCTGACAAGCTGCTTCAACAAAGTTACTTCATGTTCTTATATCCCTTTTGGAGCAGATGAAGCTGCTGCCAGAGCCTGGGGTAAATTATTCACTAAGAGAAGTGAATATATTTATGAAGAGTTAGTTAAAATGCTGTGCTTCTGTCATGCCTGCTTTCAGGATTGTGAGCTGAGGAGCTCATTTCAGTGCTGCTTGTGGGGGGCAGTGGGGTGAGGCAGTGCCTGTGTGAAGGAAAGAGCCTTGTTAGCTTCAGATGCAGATGGAGAGTGATGTGCAGTGCTGGACAGGACCACTGAGATCCTGCTTGAGGAGCTGATGCTTCTGAAAAGAGCACTTTATCCAGGCAGCAGGAGACACTGATGGGTCTGAGAGCTGAAGAACAGGAGCTGAAAATGTAAGGACACATTCAGCCCTGCAAAAGGGTCTGGATGATGGTGCCCATACAGGTTTTCAGAGTGGGGGTGTGGCATGCAAAGCTGCTCTCTGTTCAGAGTGTGTGTTAGTGGAACATGATGATAAAAAAACTTTACTAGGTAGGACCTAAACCAGGATGGGGAAGATGTGCCTGGATTTCATGGGATGTAAGTGCTCTGCACCCAGTGCTTTCCAAAGCTTGCCCAGTCCTATCTCAGGGGACACCCAAGTGTGTGTTATTCCCTACTTTCAGAAGAGTAAATCCTGACATGGAGAGAGGAGTGTCAGACCTAATAGGCCAAGTCAACAGCAGAGCTGAGAGCAGAGTCCTGGTTGCAGAGGCTTTATGGTGCTTCTGCCAAAGGTGACCGGCGGGGAGAGGACAATAAACTATGTGGATAATTTTCCACCAGAAGCAAACAAGCCTCACTGGCTGCTCTTTCCTTCCCATATGTCGAGATAAAGCATCCATGATAAACACCCGAGTGCAGAGCCGTTTTTCTCCCTGTGAACTGTTGCTGGTGTGCAGATGTCTGTGGGACCAGCTGATGTGGGCTGAGAGAGGACAGCTCCACTGGTTTCACAGCAGGAGTTTCTCCCACGGTAGGGGAGGCTACTTGCAAATCTTGGTTATCATATTGTGAACCTGATGAAGAAAAGCAGGGAGATGATGCCCTTAACAGCAGAGAAGCCCTAATGAACTGCTTTTGGCTGCCAAAAAAGTCCTGGTGGCACTTTTGAATGAAGTTTCCCTTTGTGAAGGAAATGTCTGAGACAGCTGCAGTAGGAGCAGCCAAACCTGGGGAGTGGGGGAGATGGTGGGACAGTGGAGGTGCCTGAGAGGCTTTTTCTTGCCCTCCTGGTAAGCTGTATCACAATTCCGTGATCTTAACCTGCCCAACATGTGGCTGTGCCTCCCCTGCTGTATGAGCAGCAGTCCCTTGCCATGTGGACCCTGCCTCAGGCTTTGGGGCAGGGTGGGTAGCACCATCTCTGCAAGTCCCTGCTCTCCATTAGAGGAAGGAGCCACACTGATGTTCTGCAACTTTTGCTCCTACCTTTCTTCTGGGAAGTAATTTCCCTCCTCTTTTCCTTCTGACGTCTCTCTCCAGAGAATTGCTGTCTTCTATGAGCATATCCATCTTGCTTCCCCACAGTCTCTGCACTCATAAATCCTTCATTTTCCTAGAGACAGTGTTTTAGGCTCTGTCATTGTCAAATCTGATCCTTAACTACTCCAGCTCCCACATCTGATGGAGCAAACCTGGTTTTCATGTTACCTCTTTACTGTCAATTCATATAGAAACCCCCTCTGAAGGTTGGAGAAATTTATCAGTCGCCGCTCTGGAGTTTACAGGGAACTGGAGATCATGAACAAGTGGCAGGATATAGCTTCTGCAAGAGAAACTGGCTAAATGAGGTTTAAATTTAAAAATCAATGTCTTAATTTCAGCTACTTTGTTCTGCCAGCATGGTGAGCTCCAGCTGGGCTTTAATACTTCAAATGCCACAGCATCCATAATGCCTGGCAGTTCCAGAGGTGCAGTGGGCACTTCAGCTTGCCCAAAGCACTGCTGGAAGGCATCTGGCTCTGAGGGGGGGCACCAGCATCCTACAAAGACATCAGCAGGGAAGTAGACAAGTGTCAGGTAGGGATGCAGAAGGTAGGACTGTCTCGGTGTGCTGCTGGGCCATTCAGTGTGTACAGAGCAGATGCTCTGGCTTTTATGCCCTTTCTCCTGAAAGAACTGCTTAATGTTGAACTAAATGAGATTTGCTCCTCTGTTAAAGAGTGGTCTGCTGTGTTTTGGCTTGATGGAGGATCAGGGTTAAGGTGGGGAGAGATCTTCCTCCTTCCAAAGAGACAGGGAAAAACATCTTC
Source organism: Acanthisitta chloris (assembly GCF_000695815.1). Lineage (NCBI taxonomy): Eukaryota > Metazoa > Chordata > Aves > Passeriformes > Acanthisittidae > Acanthisitta > Acanthisitta chloris. The sequence continues at coordinate 35,524 of NW_008677091.1, forward strand.
CTCTCAGAATCCATCATGCCGCCTAATGTATGAAAAGGGAAGCAAGTGGCCTGCATTGGGAAA
>NW_008677091.1:35601-46919 GCF_000695815.1 Acanthisitta chloris
TTCCTGGCATATTGATTCTCCGCTCCGACAGGAAAGCTCTGTCACGCCGTCAGCCGGCGGTGACGGATGGCCCTGCCACAAATGTGTCGGCAGCACAGCATGGCACCGGCTCAGACAAATGGCTGGGGGTAGGGGAGCAGCCAGGCATGGGGTGGCTGCACTCCATTGCCTCTCTGGGTCCCTGGAAGGGACAGCAGGCAGGTAGGGTGATGTTCTCTCCAGGCCTTCCTTGTGGAAGGGGGAATGAGAGTAGGGACAGGGCTGGAGAAGATGTGCAACACCTCACAAGTCTTCCAGGGATGCAAGGGAGGGTTGAGCCAGGAGCTCACTCTGAGCATCAGTTCTACCATGACAGGGGAAAAAAATGTGGCTTAGGCTTGGACTTACTGTTTTCTTTCCTGCAATGGCCTTTCTGCAGAGAGATGAAGCTCATGTACAAACAGCATTTTTCATTTATAAAGGTGTTTTCTCTGACTCTGCAGAGCGATCCTTAAACTCAGAATGGCTAAATTATCTTCACTGCTTCTCTGCAGCTCTGTTATGCTTCTATCAAAATGCACAGAAAATGTATTTCTTGATATCCCCAGACTCCCATATTTCCCAAAGTGTTCTTCTTTGGACGTGTGCTCATCCATATTCATCCTTCTTTCACCTGCAAGAACCAGAGCAGAACTGTCCTGTCTCTGAATCAACACCTCCCAAGTCAAGCTGAAGTTGTCTGCAAGATCTGCTTTGTCTGAGAGAGCCAGTGTTTGCTCCTCAAAGAGTGAGGGGAGCAAAGAGAGTCTGCAGTTGGATGGCTGGGATGAGATTTGTCACAACTTTTCCTTTATGGCCTAGGTCCTCTTTATTTTTTTCCACAGGTTCACTTACATCCTTCATTTAAAACGATGCTCAAACATTTAGAGGAGAGAAGACGAGATAAGAAGTGTCCTCTGTGCCTTGCTGATTGCCAAGCCTGTGTTGTGTGGGTTTGGAGTGGGCCTGACTCTGTGGAAAAATCAGGACAAGCAAAACCCTCAATTGCTTTTTAAACACTTGTATAAAACAAGGTTTACAGCACAGTTTTCATGTAACCTACTAACAATCCATGGTGGCATTGCTGTCCCCCTCACTTGGTGACACTGGGTGCTGTTGGTTGTGGTTTCTGAAGGTGTTTCATCCCTGAAGCATGTGGTTTATATCCTCTGTCCTGCGTGGAGAGAAGATCAAGGTTTTTGTTATGAACTCATGTCTGACTGCACCAGGGTCCTTGTGGTGAAGGAAAGCTGTTGGACAGTTGATGTGACAACTGCAGGTGAACATGAAATAGTGTTGTGCGATTGCTTTCAGCCTGCTGTCCCAGGTAGAGGATGTGAGCAGCAGCTTTGTGTGTGCCTGAGGATCCTGTGCTGCCTCTTTTCTGCTCAAAGCTGCCTGTCAGTCAGTCTGTCATCTTCTTTTCATCTTGATTTATCATCCAAACCATATCTAGGTTTCAGAGTTTCATTTTTTGGGCTTTCCTCCTCCCAGGGACAGAGAGATAAATCTGACATGCCAGTGTTGTAGCTCTCCAGTTCCAGGATTGAGAAACTCTTCTGCCACAGGGAATGAGAGAAAACAACTATTGGGACAGAGTCGCTGTTGTCCTCTCTGGGGCTGGACTCCAGTTTACCCAGCACCACCTCTTTCAAGGATCATGCATCTGCACTGGTGCTTGGACAGAGCTTGTCTTGTTGGAAACACCAGTTTAGATCTTAGTATTGGATCATCACTCCTTGTAATTTTAATGAGTTTAATGTCTGAAATGAGTATTTAAGGAAAAACTAAGGTGTTAAATTCTAGTTGCTTAAGCCAAAAGCTTCTATTCATGATTTAGGGAATCCACAAGGATTCTGATCCTTCAGTGATCCCTGCCAGAAAAGCACCTGTCAGGGCAGAGGAGAACCTGTGGGAGATGCTCTGAGGATGGGATGCTGTCCAGAAGTTCCCCTGAACTGGTCCTGTTGGCACTGGTGTGGAAAGTGGGGCTTTGAGCCCATGGTGAGAGTGGGTTTGGGGGATGGAAATAGGTCACTCATCATTTTGCTGAGCAGAGCATGAGGAGATTCACTGCCTAGTGTGCAAGTGAAGAGGTCCAAGACTTCTGAGACCCATCTAGTCCAGATACAGGACCAGCTCAGGATTGGGCCACAAAGCCTGACCACCTCTCCCAGGCAAGAAGGAAAAGAACAACCTCTGTGCATTTCCAGAGCTGCCCAGCCTGGTTTGTCTTATTGCTCAGGGCATCTTCTCCTCTTCCTTGTAGCCTGTGCAGCCCCGGGGAGTGCAGCCATGTCACATCACCTGGAACACAGCTCTTTCCTGCTATCTTGCTGAGCAGATATGGCTGGCAAACCTCTCCCCTCCAGGGAGCCATGGGGGAGCACAACAACTGTACCTGTGTTCACAGTGCCCCTCACTTGCTTCCTTGAGTGAAGGCGAGGGGAATTGCACACCCCCAGAGCAATGAGCTGTTGCCTTCCATAGCCCTCTGTGACTGCTCTTGGGGGAGCAGAGCCCAGCACACCCAAAGCAGCTTGGCTTTGTGGTGCCATGAGGGAATGGATCTGCTGCCATCAGTCCAGTGCTCGTGGAGGGCTGTTAGACATGCCCTGTCACTGGGAAACAGTTGGAAGCAAGAGGTTTCCTGAGGCAGCACAAGAGGAAATGTGGCATGTGGCTTGGTGAGGGCTCAGCACAGAGATGGTGTGATGGTTAATTCACACAGGAGGAAGAGAATTACTGAGAGAGGAGAAACTAGGTTTGGGAGAGTGCTGAGGGTGCACAGGAGGCAATGTTCAGTACACTTAATACGGTCTCGCTGGGCACAGGAGAGGCAGCATTCACTGACTGGTCTGTAACTGTCTTCCCTAGCCCTGTCCCTGGCAGAGTTTCCCATCTCCAGCCGCCTGTGTCAGGTGGAGCAGGACTGGGCACTGGGCAAGCTGGTGTCCTTGTCACCCCCAGTGAGTCTGCCTGGCTCCCAGTGCCATGACCAGCCTTCTACAGTTTTGGGCTGTGTACTGCTCTGTTTAATTCTTCTGTGTTTATATTTATGACAAAGTTGTCCATAGTACTAGTCTCAGCATTTTGTTGCTTTTTCATTACCTGATAATTCACAGCTCTGTTCCCGTGCCTCAGACCAGTGCAGGGACAGCTCTGTGCAAACCACAGTGGCCCATGCTTTGCCAGCACCAGACTGTAAATCTTGCTGCTTGCTGCCCTGCCAGGCAGGTCCTTTTCCCCCCCTGTTGCTCGTTAACTCCAGCAGCTGATGATCATCTTTCCCAGGTTGATGCGATTTTTGTGACACCAGAATTAGTTTTCTGCTGGGTTTATGTGCCATGCTAGGAATGAGAGTCTCACAGTAACTGCTGCTGGCTCAAATTTCCACCCTCAGAGTAAATAAGGGCATTAGCCCAATCTCCTCAATTCATTTTGTCCCTGGCACGTTGGTGTTTGCGATAAGCTTTGTAAAATGTTGTTAGGCCTTTCCCTGACATAAGTGAAGGGTAGACGAGCAGACTTTGTGCCTAGAAGTGATGAATTTTAATAGCAGTCTTTCAGTGCTGCTTTAGTCCCTTCCAGACTGGCTTCCTCCACCCTGGGATTAGCTACAGACAGCCTGTTTCTCCTGCCCAGGAAATGGCTGGCTAGTTCTTGCTCTATCATGCTTGACAGATCACAGGGACAAGAAAGCTTGGAAGTTGCTGTGGCTCACATGCACGTAGGAGAGGTCTTGGAAACATTAGTCCAGTTGCAAATGTGTAGGAATTATTCCTGGGGTTGACTGCAGCCAGGTTTGATCTTGTCTTTCTTTAGAGGTCAAAGCTCAAACATCTCTTAAGACATTTTAAATGGTAAAATTTAGCAAGTGTGGTTGGCGGAAGCATCCAGGGGCCAAAACCCTTGAGGGTGATGGGCTGACCAGCTGCGTTAGCCTTACACTTCCAAAGGGCTCAGGGCAACCATGTGCTGTCCGGGGTGGGAGAGTGAGTCCCTGCAGGAAGGAGACTGGAGGGAGATGCCTGAGCTTATTCCCTTATCTGCCAACTGGCACTGACAGCAAATCACCATTAATTCCTGTGCACCTTGCCTTGCCTTTGATGTACCACCCTCTGATAAGGTGGTGCATCAAAGAGATAAGGAGATGCTCTTGTATAGCAGAAGAGAGATCTGGTGCCAAGACTGCTGGTGTGATGGGAGGAGGGTTATGGGGAGTGCAGGCCTGGGCTTGACCTGAAACCTTCTTTCTCCCTCCAGCTTTCATCCTCATGATTATTCTGGCCCTCATCCGCATCAGCAGAGGTCAAGGTGAAGGTCACCCGTCCATGGCCCAGCCGTCAGGCATCCGCAATCTCTTTGGGGTGTGTGTCTACTCCTTCATGTGCCAGCACTCCCTGCCATCCCTCATCACACCCATCTCCAAGAAGAAGCATGTCAACAAGCTCGTGCTGCTCGACTACGTCCTGATCCTGGCTTTCTACAGCCTCCTGTCCTTCACTGCCATTTACTGCTTCCGCAACGACACCCTCATGGACATGTACACACTCAACTTCACCAACTGCAAGATCATCAACGTTGCCTTCATTCGGTACTTCCTGGGCCTCTTCCCTGTCTTCACCATCAGCACCAACTTCCCCATCATCGCGGTGACCCTGCGCAACAACTGGAAGACTCTTTTCCACAGGGAGGGGGGGACCTACCCGTGGGTGGTGGATAGGATTGTCTTTCCTGCCATCACGTTGATTCCCCCAGTGCTGGTGGCTTTCTGCACCCACGATCTGGAGTCCCTGGTGGGGATCACAGGAGCCTATGCTGGGAATGGGATCCAGTATCTCATTCCAGCTTTCCTTGCATACTGCAGCCGGAAGGACACTCAGCTGGTCTTCGGCAGTGGGACAGTGAACAAGCACCTCTCCCCTTTCAGACACACCTTCTGGATTGTGTTTGTGCTCATCTGGGGCTTCTCTTGCTTCGTGTTTGTGACTGCAAACATTGTCCTGAGCGAGTCAAAGCTCTGATGGGGGATAGCAGTGCACTCCCTCCAGGGCTCCAGAGACTCCAGCATTTCAGCTCCCCCTCTGGCACCGTGCAGTGGGGGAGAGGCAGAATGAAGGGAAGTTGCCAGGCCATTGGCTTGGTGGCACAGGTCAGACCTGAACACAGACTTTCTTCGCTCCATTTTGGGTGTGGATGGAGTGGACTCAGCCTTGTTACAGTCCTGGTTCTCAGCCCTGGGGCTGAGCCCTTGGCAGCCTGCACGATTAACCAGTGTCCAGCCATTTCTGCCTTTGGCTCTGTCGGAGCGGCACGTGCTCCGTCCCTCCCTGGCTCTCCATGTGCTGCAGGTCTCAGCACACAGGAGAGCAGACAGCCTTGGCTGCTCACTACACTAATCAGCTAAATGTCCCTTCTCCTAAAGGCAGGGATGTGCTGTGCAGAATCCAGCAGGAGTTTGGGAGAATTGAGTCTCTTCTTTCTGTTGAAACTCCTTCAAACCAACCTCCTGTGCCAGCTGAGGGAAGAAACTAGGGTGGGAATACATCTAATTCAGAAGGAAATAATTTTGTGCTGTTACATTTGATTTTTCTAATGGCATTAACCTGTTTGTGCACAGTGGATTTGCCTGGGATCTGGGATCTTATGCTTAGAGCTGGATTTCTCCACCCCAGGAGTTTACATTCACCCTTCCATACTGTTCTCCTCTGCTGTGGCAACCCATTTAGAGAGAGCAGTGCCCCTCCGCATGCAGGGATGCAGCTCTTCCCCCTGGAAAGGAAATCAGCCTTTCTTCCCTCGGTGCCAGCACACGGCTTGGAGCTTTCCGCTGGCAGAGCCCTTCTCCTTTTCTCACCTTTGCACTGGGCTGCTACAAGGAGCCAGACCCTGACTCCAGCGGTCGGGATTGTGGGCTGGGGAAGTGCTAATTACCCAGTCCTGACACGCCTGAGGCCCGCGGAGCTCCGGCTGTGCACACTGATGCGTTCCCAGCTCCCTCGCTGGGTAATTAGCCTTGAAACAAGGTGGGTGTTAACTCAGGGGAATGGGCTGGTGCCAGGAGGAAGCGACCGTGCCCTGGCTCAGCCCTTGCCTGCAGCAGCAGAGCTCACAAAATGAGGGAGGAGAACTGCTGAAATTGGGTTTGTATCCCTCCTTTTCTTGTTTTGCACAGTTAAGGGTGGGCTCTGGGCTGCTCCTGCTCAGCCTCTCGCGGAATTAGGCTGCTGTTATGTTAGGCAGACTGTGCTCTAGGTGAGTTTCTACTTTTAGGGTTCCTGTGGTCACTGTAACACCACACGGTGACAAGCAGTGCTGGGTCCTGTGCTGTGAGGCCCTTGGACACTGATCATACAGGGTTTCCTGACAAAAGGAAGAACTTTAAAAGTTTCCACCTGAACTATTTTAACCCCCTCATTATCAAAGCAGGTTCAGAGCCAGGTGCATGTAAGATCCTCCTGCCCTCTGCACTTGCTGCAGTATTAAATGTCACTGCTCACTAAAGCAAGCTTTGAACTGCAGCTCTTTTAATCAAGCTCTGTTTTCAAGTAGGACTTTCTGGTTTCCATATGACCTGAAGTGCTCCTCCTGGGGGAATATGCAAGTACCTGAAGCTGTATAAAACCACTTCATGGCTTTTAAAGCAAAACCCTGCACCTCTCGAGCCTGAGCACCGCCGCTGTGTCCTTGCTGAGCTCCGTGGAGAGGATCCGGAGGGACTGTTTGTCTTCTCTCCAGCTTGATCCTAAACAGGCATTGGCAGCCCTTGCTAGTGAGTTTAAATATCCCCAAGTGCTCCTGGGAAGCTGATGTGGCATCTTCAATACCAAATTAAGAAGGTATTTTTACAGGTAGCTGGTGCTGGTGTCTCATTTAGGAAGCAGTAGGTTGGAGGGCAGATTCATGGGGCAGCTGAGCTGGGAGCCACCTGCGAGGCAGCTGGGATCTGGGCAGAGCTGGAGAGAGGAATTTAATGCTGATGAAATGAGCCTTTGGAAGCTGGAGAGGCTGAGGGAGCTGTTCCTCTGCACAAGTGCACAGGTGTGGGTTCATGAAGGGGCTGAGGGCTCTCCTGCTGCACTCTGCCCTGGGCTGCCTGTGCTTTGCAAGGCCCTTGGCTCAGCCCTCATCCCTCCACGTGCCCATTTCAGTCTCTTGCCTTCACATTTCGTTGCCAGACAGAGAACAGGGCTGTTCTGTTATTTCCTCTCCTCTCACCTCCCTTCCCCTCTCAGGGCTGCCCTTGGTCTCCCACTGGCCCTGCCTGGGATGGGGGAAATAGGGAGCCTAGGAAAAGCCTGGCACCCCTTTTCCTGCCATCTCTTACATTGAAAATGTGCCTTCTCTTCCCTGGTCCATGTGTCGCCCCTCTCCTTGGCACAACGCGTGGCAGTGACATCTGAGGGGGCTGTACCTCCCAGAGCTGCTTGGATCCAGGTCTCAGATGCAGTGGCTTGCTGAGGGCTCACGTCCTGGCCCCAGCACTTGCCGTGGTACCTTACTGGGAAGGACTCTGCTCCCCAAGGAACACGAGTGCTTCTCAAATAAATAACCACAAATTCCCAGACACCCGCTGTCCTTGCACAGCAGCAAAACAAATATATCCGAGGAATTGGGGTGATTAACAGAAAGAAGCTCCACGGCAGAGAGCATTTTTCATATAAAACATGACATAGTAATGCCTTAAAAATCACTGGAGAAAGCAGGAAGGGAATGGCTCAGTGCAGCCAGTGCTCACTGGGGGGATGCTGGGTGACCCCTCAGTGCAGGGCACGAGCTCTCTCCTCTCTCCCATCACGAACGTGTCTGTTTTTATTTGGCCATTATCAGCACTAACAATTCATTATTATGGATTCACATGTGATGCTTGTCCTGACTGTAATTAGTTTTCAAAAATTGGAATTAAAACCAATAAAATGCACATTATACATCTGGTTTAGTCTGACTTCTTTTTCCATCTCCTTCCTCCTTGTGTGTGCAGCTATTCCTGGCAGGGACGGCCGTGACGGATGGAGCTGCAGGCCAAGGAGAAATGGCAAGCGGAGAGGCTAATGGAGACCCTCACCTCTTCTTCTCTATTAGCCTCCTGCAACTCTGGGTGGTAGCTGCAAACTCAATTAAAACATCTGTACTTTCCCCTTCTCAATTATGACTCCTTACACTTAAAACCAAACAAATTGAATTGCTCTGCTGCCTCAGGCTGCAAAGGCAGTTTCTGCCAACGAATTTATTATCACCATAAAGCACAGCTTGATTTATGTTAAAATATTAAAGCAGATCTTTATGATGGAAATAAACACTTTCTGCTGTGATTCTCTCAAAGGACCTCACAAGCAACAGTTGATTTGGGGGCTTGGGCTGTAAATCTGAGAAGGACCTCACAAGCAACAGTGGATTTGGGGGCTTGGGCTGTAAATCTGAAACCAAACTGGCATCGGGGATGGATTTGGTCTACTGCAGCACTAGGAAGAGCAATGGCCAGGGAAGGAAAAAGAAAAACTTTGAGCCCAAGGGGCAGGTTTAGGCAAAGCTTGAGCTGTGCGTCCCTGGGGGCTTCAGCTGTTTGAAGATTTGGGGAAGGTGCTCTCTGGCCTTTCCCCCACATGTCTTTGGGCAGTCAGCCCTGACCCCAGGAGTTGTCAGTGGCTCGGGGAAGGAAAACTGCTGCAGGGGCTCGGCCAGGGAAGATTTCATGCTGTGGCTTTGCCCTGGCAGGACGCAGGAGGTGGTTGTACCTGCTGCTCCCTTGAGCATCCTTGGGTACAGGCATGGCAGTGCCCTGCTGTCCTCATGCTGGCACCAGCACCGTCCTGGCCCTGAATCTCTTCTGGTTTGTGCTTTAGCCAGCTCCCCCTGGCTGACCCGAGTCACTCTCTCCCCATAGCAGCACCAGCATATCCTTGCTATGGGAACCTCTCCCTGCTGGCTGACTTGTGCTGGCCTGGCTTATTCCCCCTTTGCTCAGCAGGATGGGTCTCACTTTGCTGAACAATGGGGACACTGAAAATAATACCAGCAGAGGAGGGGGTGGGTGTGGGAGGCACTGCCTGCCCCTCCGTGGGACTGAGCCCTGAGGTTGGGTGGCCAGCAGTGATCCAGCTGTATTTCTCTCTGCAGACGAATGGGTCCTGGGGCGTCCCGGGTGCCAGAGCTGGCTGAATTAAAAAGTGATTGATTAGACAATTTCACCAAAAAGAAATAATATCCCTCAGCGGCTGTTAAGCACTAAACTACCCAAGCCCTTTTTGGAAAGCTCAGCCAAGAGGGTTCTTCCAGGCTGCTGCTTCCCTGCAGGTTTGTCTCTGGTGCACCCAGGGCCAAGGGGATACTGCAAGAGCAGCTCAGCCCTTCCTTGGTCCTGGGGGTTCACAGCTCCCACCAGCTCTGGGCTGCTCATTCCCCAATATCCTCTTCTCCCACCTGGCACCAGGAATGGGAGAAACCTGTGCTTTTCCAACCCAATTAGCATGTAAAGATGATTATGCAAATGCCACCAGGGTGACAGGGGACCTGGGCATTCACATGGGGCACCCAGGATGGCCCTGGCCTTACACGCGGTGCTGACACCCAACTCAGAGGTCACCTCTCTTGGGAGCACCCCCAGCACCCCGTTTGCCCTGTCCCTCTCTGTCCTCAGCCTCCTGCAGCAAAGCCCTTCAATAAAACATGAAGCAGATCCATTTGGCCTCTGCTGAGTCACCAGAGACATCACTAATTAATTTAAAACGTGGGCAGGGGATTTTTGATATTTATTTTTTTCCCTTTTCTGCTCCCTTTTGCTTTCAGAGCCCCAATCCCAGCTCAGGTTTGGCTGCAGCTGTGTGTGCTGGTCTCCTTGGGCCAGAAAGGCACAATCTGGGGGAAAGCTCCCAGGGCCACATTGGAGTGTCCTGGGGACCAGCTTGTCACCCACAGGGGCATCCAGGGCACCCAGCTGGGAAGAGCTGCCCTGGGCAAATGGGTGCCATCTCCTGGGGCAGCCTGGCTGGGTCCCCTCGTCTTCAACTGCGTTTATTTATTTATGGCCTTTATTTATACACCAGCACCTCCCTCCCTCGCCAGGAGGCTTGGAGGGGCTGCCAAAGCAATTAAGAGACAATTGCGATGATAAATAAGTAAAGGGAATTGCCCCAGCCTGGTATGGCAGCCAGGCTGGGGTATGGGGGGAGTGGCTGGATTTAACCCCAGACAGATGGGTGCATGGATTGACGGACAGATGGATGGACAGATACACACTGCCAATGCTTTTTGAGCCTCAACCACACGTGGCCAAGACCTTCCTGACCTCCCTGGGTCTTTGCAGCCGTTCCTGGGGCAGGGCTGAGTGTCTCAGAGCAGCCCCTGCCATCATCCCCTCACTGTTACCAGCCCCAGCTGCTCGGCGGGTGCCAACCACCCCAGCAGCTGCTTTAAATTAAGAGGTAAAAAAATTTGTCGCTTTAGAGCAGCTTCTTGGGGAGACATTTATGGAGGCAGGCAATGCCAAACCAGCTGGGAAGAGGGACTGAGGGTTGGCATCTCCCTGGGTCAGCCAGCCAGCCTGCCACGGGCAGCTTTGTGGAGTCCTGGCGCTGCGCTGGGGTGAAAGTGGTACCGCTCGGCAAAGCCCTGGCTGCTGCCCCCGGCGGCCTCAGCTCCCGGTTCCCAAAGCCCCTCACCCCTGCCCGGTGCTGCCTGGGAGTCACTGCCGTCCCTGCCCGCGGGGAAAGGGGCTGTGTCAGACGTACATCAAAGAAGAATTAAACCCGGCTCATCTATCACACCTGATTTATGGCTCCATCAGCCCTGCGAAGGTGGGAGGAATTTTTCCCTTTCTCATTCCCCACAGCACACCTTCCCGGGCCTGCTCTGCCGAGCAGGAGATCCCTGCCAGGTTGCTGTTTGCAGCCGTGGCAGCATCACTCACTGACCCACGCCCATCCGTGCCCAGCAACCCAAAACCTGCGCAGAGGGCAGGAACTCCGGCTCCGGTGCTTGGCTCCGGTCTCGTCACAGCCTGACGGCTCCTAATTATCCCTCAGCGCAGTTTAATGAGTTGCCATTTTCCTTTCCCTGTCTGCCGCCGGTGGGACGAGCTTGTGCCGGGGCTCAGCAGTTTGGGGATACGGACGGGGAGGGAGCGCATAGGACCAGGAATAGCCCCACGATGCCAAGGGCAGCCCCGGGCTCAGCCCCGGAGGATGGAAGAAGGGTCCCCAGCCAGTTGAAAATGTCTCTTTAATGACCTGGACATGGCGTTTCGAGTCGCTTTGAATGAAACCAAAAGATGACGGCTACACGGCGGCAATGAGTTTGGC
>NW_008677092.1:0-214 GCF_000695815.1 Acanthisitta chloris
CCTCGGCCCCCCCGCGCTGCCTCCCTCCCGCAGGGGCGGAGGCTGCGCCCCCACCGCGTCCCGACACTCAAAAAAGGCACCGGCGACCTTTGCTTTGCGCGCTGTCTTCAGACGGCCCGAACAGAAAGCTAACTCAGCGCTGGGTTTAAAGTTTTTGGTTTTGAAAAAGAAATATTCAGTTACGGAATATTCAGAACTTTTTTTTTTTTTTTTT
>NW_008677092.1:440-2559 GCF_000695815.1 Acanthisitta chloris
GATGCTGAATGATGATATAAGGCGGAATGTAATTTCAGCGTTTTATGCTGGAGGCTGCTGTTTCAGCAATACCCAGATTATCGATTACAGGGAAGGATTCCTTAAATAGAATTCACAGAGCTAACAAATTGTATAGATTATGTATACTTATATACGTGTACACACAAATAGCTTAAGCATCCTTTCGCCCTGCATAAAAATATTCCGGATAAACCCACCAAACATTTCAGTGTGCTGTGGGGCTGCCGAAGCTTGTGCTGAAGTTCTCCTAATTTTGTGGGACTGCTCACCCAGCAGCAATTTTCCCGTCTCTCTGGAGAAACCTGACACCCGCCGGGCTGCGTTTGACACTCTAGGCTGCAATAATATTTTCATCCTTTTCCATTTTCCTTTCCCCGGCGTGGCCACAGACTCGTTTCTTCTGGAATAACCCTCCCTCCCCGCACCCCCTTCCCCCCGGGAACCCGGCGCGCCAGAGCCGTTTCGGAGGGTCGTCTACTGAATTTCGTTTCCTCCTTTCGCAGAAGCATAGATTTGACCAAACATTCGCATGTTTTGCTATTATTACCAGTGGTCCTAGTTAGTGATTATTCTCCTCGTGGCCACCAAAGGTGCCTAACTCGCGAAATAACCTTACCGCCCTCGTAATTTCCAAAGCTGAACTGTGACAGAGGGGGTCCCCCAATCACCCCTGCTCCATTCTCTGCCTTGCACACAACCCGCCCGAAGGATAAGACTTTTTCGAGAAGTAAATCCCACAAATCATAACGTTCTGACGGTCAGGTAAGACAAAAATCAACGAGTCCCGCGCGGTTTAAACTAAATCGAAGCAAAGACCCAACAAAACCCTCCGGTGTCAGGAGAAAACGCCCGTGATTTCTACGATTTGCAAGTCGCCCGAGCAGCTCAGGGCGTCTCGGGACTTGCCATTATCCGTCGCACAGAGACAGGAACTTGGGCTGCACACGGGGATCGTCCTCAGATCAGCAGGGATATATTCCCACATCTGCAGGGATATATCCGTATTCGCGGTCGTTGCGCTTCCCTTCCCCGTAAATGGGAAGGTTTTAATGGTCAGGCAACCCCGGGTTGCTTCTTGGACTCGTACGTATATTTTAATTAATGGCATTAAAGGTGTTTAGATAGCAATTTCCCTTGCAGCCCGGCGAGTAAAAAACAGACCGGCTGGTACGATAATGAGGCAGGAAATTTTGCATGTTCTACAATAATCCAGGTTCATAATTGAAGTTTAAGAAAATAACCATTTGTTTCTCGGCAGAGGAAGTAAAAGTTACCGTGTCAGGGAGCATATGTGGATATTACTTTTATAAATACTTAGTCGAATAAAGCTGACTTGGAAGGGCTCATAAATTTATTATATCAGAAAGGACCCCACTTTCCCATTAGATCGTGCTGAGGGCTTTGATTAAGACCACCTGTTCGTCGGGAGGAAAAAGCAGGGGAGAGTAAAAAGGCCTTTCTTATTTGCAAACCATATATAAAGCAATGTCACCCTTCCTTTCCACATTATTTAACACTTATTACTAGCCGAGGGAAAAAGTGCCAGACCCTGGTAAAGCCTATTTGTGCACAATTTAATATCGTGTATGTTTCCGGGATTAAAAATTATCGGCTTGTAATACCTTCGCGTTTGGAATTACCCCGGATTTTGCTCGCTAACCTTCCTTTAGCCCAAGCGTTTCTTCTTTTAGGGGTTTTGATGTCCAGCTAGCAAATCCTGTTTAAAGTCTCCGGGGGAGGGTGGACTCGGGAAGGGGACGTGGCCTCTCCTGAAATCACTGGATGTTATTTGAGAAATAGCGAGCTGTTTGGCCAAACAGGGTTAATACAGTATTCTTATAAGGAAGTGTTTAACCACGAGACCAGGAATACGTGCATTATTAATTCACTCTAGTTTCCTGTATTATTAATTCAGGTTAATGTATTTTATTTAAACAAAATTACGTTTATCTTGGATTAAACAGTCTCTCGAAATACAGAGCCCTTGTTTTCGTCTTTGTAATATGTTTGCATTGCTGTTTTTCTTTACCACCCCTCGGGCTCGCCTATCAGACCCCCCGAAACGGGCAGGGGAAGTGCAGACTGGGCACTGCGGGGG
>NW_008677093.1:0-9156 GCF_000695815.1 Acanthisitta chloris
AGATGAGAGGCTCCGTGCAAAAATAGTAGACATGATGTTCACAATCTATACACTAGCAAAAGTTGTTCCACTCTTTTCCTGTCCTAAACTTCTACTAGCACTAGAATGTATAGAATATATGTGTATACATAAGCCCTGGTTGTCAATCAAAGATGTCCTCTTATCATCTATGCATAAACATACCATCATTTAACCTTCATGAAGGTGCCAGCATGAATTTAAAATATTAGGCTGTATTTCTACAGGAAAGCATTTCCAGGAACACTGCAATCCAGCATTAAAATTCATGGTCTGAATGGTAAACCTTAGTATATTTGAATGAATAGCACTTGTGGATGACAAACAGGTGAATATATATGCAGAAAGAACATCTCCAGAGAATTTTGCCCCACTCAGCAACACAATCTCTAATGTAAGTGTGCATAGCTGCACTGTTAGCTTGCTCTTCTGTTAAGTCACCATACTATCACTTTCCAATTATGCTTAGGATTTCAAATTCAGTAAACATTTGTGCTTTACTTTCATATGAAAGCCAGATATCTAGGAACAAGGAACTTTATAATACATACATATTTAGAGCACTGTGTACTTATCCCAAGTTGTGCTGGTTTTGGCTGGGATAGAGTTAATGTTTTTCATAGTAGCTGGTATCAGACTATGTTTGGGACTTGTGCTGAAAACAGTGTTGATAACATAAGGATGTTCTAATTACTGCTGAGCAGAGCTTACAGAGTCAAGGCCTTTTCTGTTTCTCACACCACCCCACCAGCAAGGAGGCTGGGGGCGCACAAGAAGTTGGGAGGGGACACAGCCAGGACAGCTGACCAAAGGGATATGCTGTACCATATGATGTTGTGCTCAGCATATAAAGATGGGGGAAGAAGAAGGAAGGGTGAATGTTTAGTGTGATGACATTTGCCTTCCTAAGTCACTGTTATGCGTGGTAGTCCTGTTCTCCTGGAGGTGGCTGAACACCTGCCTGCCCATGGGAAGTGGTGAATGAATTCCTTGTTATGCATTGCTTCTGTGTGCTTTTGCTTTACCTATTAAACTATCTTTATGCAAGAGTTTTCTCACTTTTACCCTTCCAATTATCTCCCATATCCTACCGGGGTGAATGAATGACCTGCTGTGTGGGGCTGAGCTGTCATCTGGGGTTAAATCATGACATAGGTATATACTATATTTGAAACAACAAAAACCATGATAACGCTGTATCTAGATTTATAATAAGACAAGTGTCTGTTCTATGTTTACAAATTCAAAATGCTCTTAAAACAAAACAACAAAAAAAGAAAAATGCTGAGGCATTATGAAGAAATTACATACACAGTGCCTTCAGAGAGTTTATAGTCTTCAAAGCATTCTCTAGATGTTAGATCCTAAATAAGGCTTGAAGACTGCCACAAAAAAAAGTCCTCACTGAGAAAGATAATCAGAACAAATATATAAATCCCATGTCATACAATATTACATTTAGATACTCACACTTCATGTGAAAAATATGGAGAATAGATGACAGACACTACATAGAGGTACAAGCAACCTGCAGTCATATAGGACTAGATTAAACAAAAAAAATATTCCATTTTTTATTTTAGAGTAAATAAATGTTTTTGCAAATTTGTATTACACACTGAAAAAATGCAATCCTTCTATCATCTAATTTGTACAGGAGAACTGCAGGCATTTGCTAGGAGAGCTGACTCAATGTGCTCTGGAGCTGTAACAGGCAACATTTCACAATGTGTTTATGTGCTTACATAAAAGAACTACTACTTTCTAGTATCAACCTTGGGGTTTTGCTTCCTAATTCTATGAAGGCTAAAAGACATCTTAGGAGTATATGCTATGAATATAGAAGGATATTGCTCCTGACAGTTTACAGGGAGGCTTCCTGCATTCCCGCTCAGAATAATATCTGTCCTTTCTGCACTTTACATGCTCCTCCATCAAGGTATTGCATTGCAGTTTATACCCCACCTACGGAGTAAGAGCAGATAGAATTGTATTTGAAGCTCTGCGTGTTACTCCTTGAACAGTCAGAGGAGTCAGTGTTGAGCAGCACAAGCCACTACTCTCTTCAGGTGCCAAGTACCTAAAAATACACCCGAAAAGCATCAATAAATTAAAGAAAAGCATTCAACTTGCACTTATGTAATAGAAAACCGAACTACAAAGCAACAATGGGCATCAGGTAAATGTATCCAATACAATCTGCAGGCATAATTGAAAGCATTTCTGCCTAATCAGACATCTAAAAGCAAAGCATGCTCAAACGAAATGTCTATAGACTCATTAGTTGGCAGCCATTCCATTACAATCACACATAATGTCAGTAGTGCCTTGAACCTGTGCCAATGACAACAGCATAAATTTTGCATCTCATTTCTGTGGTCATAAAATTAATGATCAGTTTAAAAATACTTATTTGCAAAAGTTATTGCACAAAAAAAATGACATGAATGTGTCCCTGTTATGCAGTCACAAGGATAATTAAGGAGTTGATGCTCATTAATATAGTTTCTTGTTTTCCCAGAATACCACATGATTAATCTGGAAGTTGGGGGGGAAAAAGGACTAATTAAAGGTAGCTATTTAACAGTTACAACAATAACAAAAATATGTGTATGAACTGACCCTATTCTCCAGTTTCTGCAATTTAAACTAATCTTTTACAGGTTTGATAGCAGAATCAATATTTTATGCTGTCTGTAAAAAAAAAAAACAAACCCCATACAAAGTCGTTCCTTATTAAATGCTACCTTTGCCATTACAGCTTATTTATTGATTTAGGAAATAATGCATACCAAAGGGTAAGTGTACCACATTAGGAATGAAGCATAAAACAAACTCTCCTCATTGTAACAAGGGCTGTACTTCAGTCCCTGCCCCCTCTTCTGTAGACTTCCACAAATTTAGTTGGTACAAGCAGAATATAATGAACAGGACCATATTACATGGTAAGAATCCAGCTAAAAAAAAAAAATCCAGACTTTTTGTGTCCAAAGAATTAATTTTCTTCTGCAAGAGTGAGCTTATAATAATGAACTCCTAAGCATTAAAGATACTGCTTCCACCACTAAATCTAAAAAAGAGCAAGCAAGGTGTTTCAGCCAATGCCTCTGAAAGAAACTCGCTAGCTCACATCCTCATATAACTAAACACTTTCAATTTATTTCTAAAAATGTCTAGACAGAATGATGCATTAAAGTTGCTCAAGTATAAGAGAAATAAAACAACTCACAAAAATAAAAAGACATGCAGGTCAAAACACCCTGCTTCTTGCCATTTCAGAAGGACCCAATTCACAGCGGGTTGAAATCACTTCCTCCCGTCCAATCTCTGCTGTGGTAAGAACCCACCAAACAAAGGACTGGATGAAGCCATCAAGCAGATCAATGCAAGGTTTGCACTATGCAGTTTTTCATAAAAATGACTAGACAAAGCTGTTTTCAAGCTGGCATGGATATCTTAGGCCCCCTGACAGGGACAGCTAATATTTTTAAGTAGATGCTACTGACCCAATGCACCAGTCAGTCATCTGGCAAGACTGGATTCTTCTGACAGCCAGTTTCTCAATGCATACTACGCTATGCAATCTACTCCAACACACTTGTTCCTGAAGAGTCTTCTAGAGTCTCTTATTAATATTATGGTCTTTAATGGCTTGTTTTGTAAAGGTCAAGTAGGAATTATTTAGCAGCTGTTTCTTAGGACAATACTGAAACAGCATTGGTACACTCCAAGCAAGAAAAACAATGTCACTTTTACTTGCTGAGTTGCCTCTCATTTTCATGCATATCAGGACAAGACAAGTTTGTGCTGCACTGGTGGCTGTATCTTGTGTTGCTTGAAACTGCACTTGGCATGGACACTTCACAGATAACTGCTGCATGTAGCTGAAAGGGACAGCACAGTGACTTGCCTACCGTGAAACCTTCCAGACTTCCAGGACAGAGTGATGTTTGGCACACTTTTAATTCATCTGATGGTCTCTCCAAAAATATGTCATGATGGTCCTCTAAGAACTGGGTAACAACTAAGCCATATCTTTCCCATTTATGGTTAAATACTAATGATGTATTTATGCTCCTGACCAAAAGTTCAAGTGTGTTAAAATATAGAACTCACGTCCACATACTGCTCTGGTGACTGCAAGCTACTGACTCCCTTTCTCAAGTCCCAAAAGACTCCTACCTGCTGCCATTTCCTGAAAAACAGAGTACAGAGACACAAAAAAAAAAAAAGGAAATAGATCACTACACAAAGCAGAAAAGAAAAAAAATACAAAGTCTTTGCATATAGTGCTACTCTATCAGCTCAACTATTTCCAGGAAGCAGATGTCTCAGGCTTCAGACACCCACTGCCCTGCCAAGAGCCAAAGAGGCATCTGAGTCATTTGAAGGTTTCCTACAGGTGCTCCCAGTAATTACACAGAGAAGAACATCAGTGCTCTATGGACACAGGTTTACCCCCTATTATACTACAGTGAAATGAAAACAAAAGTGGACCTCCATCGGTTTTTAGTAGAATGAAAAGTGGTAGTTAGCAAATGTCATATCATACTCTTCTGCATAAACAGTGCTGCAGATCAGAGATAAGGTGCACTGAGTGCTTTAAGGGGAACTTGCTCTGCAAATTCCCATATTATGACTTGATTTGGCTAATACTTTTGGTGTCTCACTTTCAACGCTGAGCCAAAATATTTTGTGAAAAGTGATTAAAAATATATATTTTACAAAAATAAATGCAAGGAACAGATGGCAAGTGAACTTCAAACACAAATACAGTTTCTAGAGCTTAGAGTGCTTCTGCCAACTTTAGCACTATTTTTAGCATAAATTGAAAACAAGGTTCTTTTAACTAAACATTTTGGCAGTCACAGCATTGATTCAATTAATCTCAAAACAGAGAAATGCCAAAAACTGTATTAACTCAGAATCTTTGACAAAGTCCAGACCTTTATATCCTTAGTGGAATATTAGTCTTATAAAAAAATTAACCCAATTTGTATGCAAAGTATCTCAGTTTTCAAGTTCCTTCCCAATTTTAAGATCTAGAATAGGTCACACTAAATGTGACTATGGCTTCTTAGTTTTGCTTAAACTGCTTAGATGGAGTCAAATATTTCAAATTAAATGAAAAAAGATAGTTTCTAAGAGAAAAAGACATTTCTACTGAGTTCCTTAATTTAAAGATAAAATAGCTATAATAAATTTTTAATAACTCAAGAAAAATAAAGTTTGAGGAAAGACTAGTGGTTTGGAATATTAATAGAATTGTACATTTTTGGTCATAAGAACAACATGGACTTTCTTTGTCCATAAATCAACATTATATTTAACTGTAAAAGATGAGACTGGATGTGGCACTTAGACTGAGTTCCTTAATTTAAAGATAAAATAGCTATAATAAATTTTTAATAACTCAAGAAAAATAAAGTTTGAGGAAAGACTAGTGGTTTGGAATATTAATAGAATTGTACATTTTTGGTCATAAGAACAACATGGACTTTCTTTGTCCATAAATCAACATTATATTTAACTGTAAAAGATGAGACTGGATGTGGCACTTAGTACCATGGTCTAGTCTAGTATCACATATGAGAACTAAATATTTTGAATTTTGTGTCTTTAATTTTCATGTGTACATACTTCCCCTTAAAAGCTTCATTTTTTCAGGCTGTGGACACAGGACATGTTTTTGTCAGCATATTTATGACCTGACAGACAACATAAGGTGCCTGCTTTTTCAAAGAATGCAAGAAAGTCCTCAAATTCAACAATCCGGTTGCAAAGAAGCATGTATGCACTTTCTGGGAGATATGCTCATGGATGATTTTGGGTTTAAGAAGCCTGGTTCTATTTGTGCACATGTTCTTGACTTATTTTTTTAATATTATTATTCTCTTAAACCTCCTTGCTTTATCCTTATGGAAGACAGGATGCTGTATGCTATTGGCCAAAGCCCATGAAGCAAGAGGTTCATATTCAATAACTTCGTCAAACCAACTAGTCACTACATGCAAAGCCAGTGGAACTTCAAGAACACTCAGTGATGAGAGAGAATGGAGTGACAAGCTGATGCCCACAATGCAGACTTGTGGAGCAACTCACATGCTGAAGGAGACACTGAGAGGCCAGAAGTCAAGTTTCATTATGGTAAGCAGGAAATATATGAATTTTGAAAGTGTTGGTCCACTTCTTTCAGCATTCCAGATTCTCCTGGATGCTTCTGGAAGGATGACAGGTCACAACTCAAAAACAGCTGATGTAGTATGATAATTATTACACCATGATAGTCTGAACTAGTCTTCACCTTTGCCTTCAGCTACAACAAAGACTATTTTATTTGCCTTTTAAAAATGGAGTAACTGCTACCACAAAACCAAGAATAGCAAATATGAAGTTTAAATATACACAATAGTTTTTATCCTTCCTTGTTTGTTCCAGTATATTTTCCACATTTCTGCTTCTACCTCTCCTTTTTTCCTAAAAGATATTCTCTCTTTTCACCTTCTATTTCAGGATATTTCTTCTTTCTCTGGAGGGGGGTTGAAACTGACCATCACTACCTTCTCAGTTTTCAATCTTTTCCAAATTTTCCATTTTTCAAATGTCTAGGTGTGCACAGAGGTATGAATGGGCACAAAAGTTGATCTCACTCAGCTGCAGCAGCTGCTTTGTTACGCTAGGAGCTGGCCAAGAATCTGACTGCTTACCTCCATGTGGGTCCTTTGTTCTACACCTACAGAAGTCACGCCTAATTTGTACAGGCCTAATGTAAGAATGACACAACCAAATACAGTTCAGCACACACTTCTTGAACTCTGGAAATTATACCAACAACTCATACCACTGAATCACATTCCCTCAAATATTTTGCAAGTAAGTGCAGGCTCCCATTTCTTGTAATTTTTTAAGATTCATGCACACAAACGCACACGAATTTGGAGAAATTTATCCTTCCTTGCAGGAAACAATGGTATAACTTTCATATTATTGACAAGTGCTGAAAGAAAACTAAAGTGTCAGCATTCACAAGCTTCACCATCTGTATGTAGTTCCATGGCTTGGACCAGTGACACATCATGGGAATCAAAAAAAAAGGGCAATATATCCTTCTTAAGAATCCAAAGCACTCCAATAAAAAGAGTGAGACTGAATATAATTTTCACAGAAATCAGAGCAAGTCACATAGGAACAATTATAGACTATATAAATAAAATCATCCATTTTGCTGGAGATAATGAAATCTCATTTTTATTAATAATTTGTTGAATTGGAAAAGAAATTGTGAATCAAATTACCAATGAAGAAAGCAAATAGACTAGAATGTTCTTGAGCTTCAAATAAAGCCAACCAGTAAATACAATCTCTGCTCTTTGCAGACAACCCGTGCTTATTAGAGAGTGAGAGCCTCAGAAAGTCATTAAATCTTAAAAAACATGCTCTCCGGGAGTTAGATGCATTTGCAATGAAACAACCATCCCACCTAATTTCATGTTAGTCATTTCCTTAATAAAATAACATTTTCGTTTTCCACACTTAGTTCTGCTGGACAGTGGGGAGAGGAGGGAAGCTGCATTTTATCTTCTGTAAAGGGTGCTCAGGTGCAATATAAAAACCTGGCAAATTATTTTAATACAATTTTCAAATATTCACATAATTTGAATCCATCTTTAGGAAGTTTCAACTTGCATTTTCTCTTTCAGTTGAACTGTTATGGCTGCATAACTTGATTTAAACAGGCACAAGAAGTGTTTGAGCTTGTTGTGCCTTGTTATAACATTACTTGCCTGATAGGACTTATATATTTTCACATTATCAGGAGGCATGTTTAGCCTACACATTTGAACCTCCTTGTCCAGAAACAGACAGTTCTTCAGCCACAGCAAAAAGTGAAGCTTTGCATGGGCTTTTTTGACCTCGCACCGTGACCCTCATACCAGCATCCACAGGCTATAGGTCATGACCTCAAGAATTAGCATCATGGAAATAAGAGCCCTTCCAGGTTTAGTTACAGAACAGAACACTGTAGCAACAAACCCCTCAGTCTTCTCTAAACTGAACTCTGCAGCTTTGTTTTAACTCCACTAGAAGACAATAGATAACCCACACTTCAGTTTTCATTACTCACACACTAAATCATCTCCTCTCCAGCTAAAGGTCTGAGCTCCTGCTGCAGTATGAAAGCATTCATTCAGTGTGGATCGAAAGCCAATATCATATAGCCACTAGATGATCCTATTAAAAGGTTAAAGAAACATCACTATGGAATTGAAGACTTTTGCAACGTGAAGAAAAAAGGCTGAAATAAGTCATCTCTGCTAAAATTTTATCCCCTAAGCAGGTTACTTTGCATACACTTCCTGCGGGAGGGGGGAAAAAAACACCCACTGCATCGCATGGTCTACGCTATTGCTAATAAAGCTCCGGTTATATTAAGTTTATAATAAATACGCTCCATAACAAGCTCCGTTATATATTAGATCCTGAACGATATTTCTAAACTAATCTTCTCATCAGGCAGCGCCCTCGGACGTGTTTAAGGCAGGGACGGGAGCAGCCCGGAGCGAGGGGAGCCCGGGCAGCTGTTCCCGCGTCCCGCAGCAGGGGGCGCCAGACCCCTCGGCGAGAACACCGCGGAGGGAGAGGGGGGAAAGGGCACGAGCCTTACCTTTCTCCTGGAATATTTGAGGATAACTGCAGAAAGAAGAAGAAAAAAAGTCGTAAAGCAATGCACACTCGCAAACTCACCCTGCTAGAACGTGGCACAGAACAACGACTAGTTTTCAACAAGTTTCGTGGCCAAAACTTAAGAGCCACAAGTTTTCCTTAAAATTTGTGAAGTCTTTATCTTTGGCTAAAGTATTTACTCAGTTTTCATTTTGCCTTTGCAGATGAGATAATCCCTAGTCACTTCAAAGAAGACTCAAACAAAACCAAACCCAGACAGAGCAGCCTTTTATATATATTAATATATGTCTATATGATGTGTATATATATATATGTATGAATATACATCTACTCAGATATCTTAAGGTATAAACATACAAAAACATCTTTAGCTTTAGCAAACCTCCTAACTGTTGACAAATTTCAGAAAGTTTTGTACACAAGTAAAAGCCACTAAGCATATTTTAAAATAAT
>NW_008677093.1:9226-16400 GCF_000695815.1 Acanthisitta chloris
AGTGGTTACAGCTGCAGTAAATTTGCAGAAATCCAAATGAAATTTATTAATAATCAACCAAAAATGTAAAAGTTAATGCATGCCTAGATAAAAAAACCTTTTCAAATAAGGAGAATTCAACTTATTTAATGTGTAAGAAAAGAAAAATCTATCATCCCAGAGGGAAAAAAAATAAGTGTTTCTTCAGAGCTAAATATTGGTATCTCAGAAACAAAAATAAACATAGGATATAGTTGATGATACAGACAAAAAATCAGGACAGAGTTGAGTAAAATGGCCTTCAAGAAGCACTCATGGGATAGAGTTTCTGTGAGGAGGATTTCACCAGAACTAACTGGCAAATAAAATGCATCTGCCAAGATCATCTTTCACAGTAGTATCAGGACAAACTAATTACATGCATGTACCAGGTTAGTCAATAAGGACATGCTTGCAAGTAATGAGCAACAGAGAAAGGAAGGGTCTAGGGATAAGAAACTGAGAAATGCAAACACAGGTAAAAGTCAGATCTAAGAAACCCAGAGTTGCAAGTGGCAGTAATAGTTAGACAGCCCAACATGTGGGATGTGAAACTCAAAGATGACTACATTGTGCTTATATTTTGCAGCCCTCATGTAAAGCAAAATGCTGTTAACAGTGAATAATATTAAAGGAGATGAGGAAGGAATTAGCAATTAAAATAAGATGTGAAAATGGGGTCATGTAAGTGAATAGCAAAGGATTCAGTGTCAGCTGTGGTCATAATTGCAGGTTCCCTTCCTTTGGTATTTCATCATCCAAGAAAACACAGTTCAGTCATAAGAAGGAAGAGAAAAGTCGGTAGTGCTGTATCTGCAAATCATCTGCACAGTCCCAGTTAGCTCAATAACCCAGAAAGGAAAGCACAAGAAAGAAAAAAAAAAAAAAAAAGAAATATATAATCCTGGTTCCTTAAAAGTGGGGAGTGGGGAGAACTAGTTCCCTAAGCATTTACAGCCTGGATGAAAGGCACACAAACCTTCAACTACAAGATTTTGGGACACATCTCATGTCTCCTTATAGTTAGGGCCATACAAAAAATGATGCCCTCACCAGAGGATTGTGCTGTCTTTGAAATTGTAAACAAGTTGCCACAGGGGCAGAAGCATGTCATCAAGGGAATGATTGGGAGATATCAAACAGGAGTGATCAGTAGAAAAAGACTTTGGAATCAACAGTGTGAAAAGAATGCCAAATACAAACAACAGCAAGTACTAGATTATATCCTAGCTGGTTAGAGTTGCAAGAAGAGATTTTTTCCAAGAAAATTTTGTAGTGCAAATGAAATTATAGCCAAACCTCTTCAGCTGAATTGCTGACTGGAATTAAAACACCATACAACAACAGTCTCAAATCATACTTGATATTAAAACAAAAACACCTACAATCCTTTGCTTCATCTGTCACAGTCCTTCACTATTTTAACACTGCTGAAACAACTTATGAACCACAAATATTTTTCAGTTATGCTTTAGTTTTTTATTACAAAGCTAAACAACACAATATACAGTAAAATAAAGTTGACAATGAATTATGCTGTTTTACACCAGCTGAGTACGGTGACAGAAAGCTCATTTGTGTTCTCAATGCATTGTATTTCTTATATTTTAATGAAGCTTACCAAAGGTGAAGGCAAGCTCTACCCAACCAGCTTGCAATCAGGATTAAGAGTATTAAGCAATTTGAATAGAACAAATAATTTTGTTCCCATTTCTTCCTAAATTGCTATAAGTTTCAAGAAGGAAAGACTTTAACCCATGCAGATTATTTGACATAATCAGGACCTAGATGGATTTTTTAATTGTTAATATTGCTAATGTTTATTAAAAGATTGTAAAAACTTACATTATCAATAAGTGACTTTATAACATATTAAAGCCATGAAGTTGACTTACCTTGCCTTAACATCCTTTATCTTCTTAACAAGAATTTCCCTTCCTTCCTTTGCTTTCTTGGATAGATTTTCTCCTTTTAGTGTTTGGGAAATAAATGATTCAACATCTAAATAAAGAAGAAAAATAAATACACCTCAAAAAAAAAAAAAAATCAAATACTGCTGTAATTAGTTTGTCCTGATAATACTGTGAAAAAAAATTAAGAAAATTATTTTCAGTCCTACACTCAGTATACTTAACAGACATTTCAGATTCTAAATGGGATACATTTGTTCTCTATCTACTTATGCTTAGCACAGCAAATCCTATGGTGACATTTGATTCTTGCTCACTTAATTATGCTACGTAAGTCCTAATAAATTGCAGTACTATAACAATTACTTTCCATCACCTAAAGTAAGAGATAAAGCTAAAACATGGAAATAGCCTTTATGCATGTATTACTGCCATGTTATTTCAGAAGTTCAAGTACCAAAGATGGTTGAGTAATTTATTATTTCAGCAGTAATGCTTACCCAGCTACTGATATAGGTCACTTACTGGTTACAGTATTTGCAAGAGTTCTCACATTGCCTCTGAACTCCCTGATTGACTAAAGACTCATATCCAAAGCCTTAATCCAGAAAACAAATAGGTAGGCACAATAACCATATGGAAGGAGTCAAGCCCAACTGTGTACTTGAAACGAAGCACACCTGCACTTGTAGAACCACAAACTAAGGCTCTACTCTGCACTGTAATTTTTAGTTCTTATACAGATATATTATTATACAGTCATTTATATAGTCATGTAGAACCAAAGCAGTCCATAAAGGTTACCACAGTTCTTTTAATATATCAAATATCCACTCCATACAGTAAAATCAGCACCGTGACTGAGAATTTGGAGGAGTGTAACTGCTCCAGTAGTATGTTATCTTGATCAATAAAAATAATTGTGGAAACCAATTGTAAACGTTTCTTAGAATTACCAATTAACATACAATTATCCTGAAAATAGGGAAGCAGAAATACAACCAAAAATCCTGCTTGTGAGCTTAAATTTCTCAGCTGTATGGATAACAACTGTTCATTGAATATGATAAAGCATACATAAGTATCAAAACACCCCCGCACAGTGCCTGCCCACCCACCACACACACACGCATGTGTATGCTTTGGCTCACTCTGTGGAGATGCAAATAGATATGGATAGTACCATTTTAATCCTGTAACTTTTCCAATCAGATGAGACATTCAGTTTTAATACAGAAACATGAAACAGCCAATTAAGTACTCAAATGTTAGCACACAAAAGTTTACATGAATATTTACTGCAGATTTCCTAAATGAAAAAGTTAATTGCTTGCTTTCTTCTTTATAAAACAGAAACATATCACGCTTTATATTACAGGCTACAAGAAAACATAAGTCAAAAGTTACCCTTTGAGAACACTAGCACACCTATTACAAAGATGTTGTTCTTTATAAATAATTTACCAGATTCTTATTTAGATGTTTCAATTGATGTCTGCACAAAGTGTGTCAAAAACATTCATTTTTACAGTATTTCAGAGCTCTGAAGAATTATATTGTTCCCCCTCCCCATAAGACAATCTTCCTCATTACATTTTCCAAAGCAATTCTGAGGGGTTGAGACCCTTACTCAGTTCTATGGCATTCCTTCTTTAAAAGGACAGAAGGAAGGGCACTTAACATGTATTAATGAATCCTCCAGACACACCCCGCAACAGCCTCTATGCCATACACCAAGCATCCCTAGAAAGATTTTGTCCTAACCCACAGAAAAAGTACACATCTTCATAAATTTCAATGATTGGAATTGCAGATCAAGCAGGCAGATGAGCACCCACAGAATCCAAAGACATTCACCAACTACAAAACTTAGGTCAAAAAACCCAGTACCTTTACTACTGAGGGCAAAAATTAAAACTATCAACAGTTTTTGTCTCAATGAAACCTAGCAGGATTTTTCAGTATACATCAATCTTTCACTCTGAGGTTCTCATCAACTGATTAAATATTTGTTCCTTCATACTTTTACATATTTATTTCAAAAACTAGATAGCAACTCCAAAGCTCTAGGCAGCAAGATGCAAAACTTTAGAGAAATTTGTCACATTTATATATCAGGAGCAATGTTTGCACAGTAATCTTTGGACACTAATCACAGAACTTCAGAAGTCTTCATTTAAACTGAGTGGGCTTCTTTTCTTCATGGAAAAGCTCAAAACCCAGATGCAAATTATGCCATCTCAGGTTTTGACTGACTGTCAAAGCTTTATTCAAATACAAACTGTGAGATAACACAATTAAGGAGTACAGGGAAGAGTAACCAAGTTGATTACCATAAGCAAGAATTTCCACTTCTGGCTTAAAATATACTGTAGATACAAAAGTTAGAAGACTAACTACATTGCTGACAGAATTTGTTCTTTTCCAGAAAACCCTGGACTTCAAAAGCAGAAATAACAGAGAATTTTCAAACATGAAGGGACAGGGCAGGAGTAGATGCTCCACTTAGTGTAAGTGGAGTTGGTGGACAGAGGTGAAGGAGATAGAAAGAGATCAAGCATGCACGAGATCCTGACAAGTTTGTTGTTTCTAAACAGCAGCAGTTACAGAGAAGACATCCCTGGGACAGCTGTTCTCTCCCATGAGATCATAAAATGAGTTCTCTGAGCTTAGGTATCCACAATCATAATGCACTGTACTCCTCATGGAACACTATTATTTCCATACATCCAGAAAAACCATATGGCTTGACTCATCACAACCTCAAAATATGAAGACAGACCCTACATACGTGATCTTCAACAGGATGCTAAAGAAGCAGTTAACTTGAAAATTACACTTTGCTGTATCATAGATTTTTCTTATCTACTCACAGTTACACAGTATGTTATGTATCTTGCTCAAGTCATGTTCTGATGTAACGTAAATCTATCCAGGATGTGCCAGATGCACATGAGATGAGTAATATCCTAAGCTCCTCTGGAAAAGAAGCAAGCAAGTTATCTAAGTTATGATCATCTCTTCACTACCTGTACTTCCACACTGTGGAAGAATATGGAAGGAGCAGTTTCTCTGTTAGAGAAAGCTTTATCATTGGCTTAACATACAGGAATGTTCTTGTAATTTCTCTGACATTTCACAAAGTGATTTACCTTGGAATGAGAACAGAACTCAGTAGTTCAGTATGACAGATCCAAGTTTCATACAGTGAACTACAAACAGAAGCAGCAAAATTTACCCATTTCTCACCACTAGTCTAATCGCTTGCTCTTTACTCTCCAGGATGATCCAAAACTTGATCTCTCCTCTGCTAGTTCAATGCTATACAGAAAATGGAACTACTATTTACAGGCACTTGAGTGTTTCATGCTTCAGTAGCAGTTGATCCACTGAGGAATTTAAAAAGGAATAAAAGATAAAATCCAAAAAGAAAATCTCTTTGAACAGATTTCTGATTTAAAAGCACTTTGACTAGTCAGTTACCACACTGCAAACAAAACAAAGTATCTATTTTCATAAATTGTTACTAACAAACGGAGCAGCTACTTAGTATCACACATTGCAGACACTCAGTTGTTTCCATTTCAACGCACTGAAATTACCAAGAGAAAAAAACTGTGGAAACCCACTGAACATTTCTTAACACCTATTAACTTATCTTAAGCTTGTGTGTTAGGCTGCCTGGTAGCTTGAATACCCATCCTTGTTGCTCTGTTTCTTAAAGCTCATGATGTTAAATTTGTCTACACCATACCCCAGAGAAACTATTTGCTTGCAGAAATGAACAAAAGCTGCTGAACTGAAAGAACCGATTGATATGATTCACTCACAAACTGCTCTGTCATACAGGTTACAAACTGACAGAAACGGGAAGTCACACCACAGCCTGGCTCTGTCCACTTCAACCACCTCATACAGTTCAAAACTTAAGTGCCATTTCATACAACAGTCAAAAGCTAAAAGACCATTTCATTTTCATCTGCACTCCTTTTACAAGGAGAAAAGCTACGATTTATTTTGCATTTCATTGTTAAAACAGCTTATGGTTCTCTTTACTTCAATTATTATAAACAGACAACACTGCAAGATTTTAATTGTTTTAACGTCTTGGGAGCTATATTCTTTAATGAAGGATGAAACCATGCAGATGGAATTTTTCAAGAACATTGTAAATTTTTAGCCCAAAGCAAATACTGTGTTAAAGAGTGCTAATCATAACAAATCATAACACTTTGATTGTTTACAGGGTTTAATATCGTAATTATAAGTCACACTTAATAAACAAACATACTTAGGACAGAACTACCTCAATTTTGTGTCAGGGTGGGCCAAACACATTCTCACAGAGGCACTCAGAGACTGTGCTGGGTCTTCCTAACCAAAATGTTATCCAATCACATTATCAAAAAGTTAGTCAGTTCATCATGGACACATCAACTGCTGAGTCCACACTATACAAATGTCAAGAGAAGAATCAGAAACTGGCAATGAGATAGGTGTGTTTCCACACACATGGCAGGGCACCTCCCTCTCCATGACCCAAGGAGAATGCAGGCTCCTGTTCCAAGACTGGACACGCATCCATCATATGACAAGGGACACTTGCATGGAGTAACCTGGCAGATGTACTGCCAGTCACACAGGAAGAGAACGGCAGGTCAGCAGAACAATTCCTCCCGCCGCCAGCCTTCTCTTATCTGTTTCTTCCACCTCGAGGACTGAGAGAGCCAGAACCCGGCTGTTAGCCAGAGAATTTGGGAAGGCAGGCCAGAGAACTTTGGAAGGTAATTGCAAGCTAGGCACATTTGTAACACACACACTGTCTAAAGGTGACCAACATTAAACAGACTGCCATGCATCTTTCAGCTTTATATGGGTTGGCATTAGAAAGCAATTAATAAATTTGATTTCAGCGTTTTCATGCAATTCATTAATAGGGAACAGGTCTGAAGACAAACTATCAAGCAATATCTGTGACTGCCTGTTCTCCTGAATAAAGAAATATTTGAAGATTTTGCTTCTGCTCTGCCCCTGTCTTCCCAACTATATCTAGAAGTCTCTCTCCAGAGTTTGCTAAATTGCCTTTTAAATATATCTACACTTAATCCGAAACAAAACACATGATGTAAAATATGTGACTGGAACTCAAAAATGTCTAAAAATACCACATTTATCCAGCCCAACAAGAAGGTGAGCATTCGTCTTAGTCCAAGTCCCGAAAAGGACTGCCTTTAGAAACTGCTGAA
>NW_008677093.1:16415-21357 GCF_000695815.1 Acanthisitta chloris
TGCATTGCTATGTTGACATACACAAAGTAAGTATCATGAAACACACTATGTTCAACAGTTTCATTAGTTACTTAGAAAGCAAAAGTACACATGAACTGCTAACACTCCTCAAATGATGTAAATAGGTAAGACATCTAAGAGATTAAAGCAGAAAAGTTATAAACAAGGACCATATATATCTAATCTCATGGGCTGAGTAGTTGAACATCCTCTCCCTACACTAAAGAACTGAGAAAAGATGAAGCTGTAAGATATTAAGCATGTTACAAAAAACCCCACACCAGTACAAATCATGATCAAGTCACAAAGTGATTCCAAATGAACTATAATAAAAAATGTTAAGGATTAACTTAAAGATTTACATTGTATGCCACATTATGCTGCATCTATTGTGGTTTGTTGACATATGATTATGAAAGAAACGTAAACGCAGTCAGATGATAAAGATAGACTCCATGTTAATTGAAAAAGACAAACTAAGTGAATAATGAGTGTATAAAAAATAGCCTATGCCACTTTTATCACCCGTGTATGACACTTATTCTCAAATTTATGGCAGAGACAATTGAACTATGTTTCAAATCACTGGAGGTTATTTCTTACCAGGAATCCTTCTGTGCATTTTTTTCACCTCACTGTTTCTATTCTTATTCCATTACTACTGAAATACATACGTATTACCAAAGCTGTAAATATGTCTACTTAAAATATGTCTACAATAATCACCCTGGTTTATCTTGTGCAGGTGGATTCTTCAGCAAGAACCAGCATTCATTAAAGCCTCAGGAACATGAAAATGATACATTTTAAAAAAAGTAAAGTTTTAAACAACAGTATCCTTTTAAATTTGAACCAGCCAATGAAGAAGACCTACACTGTATCTAGGTGGCTTTTTGTAAGACAGGCATGTAAGCAGCAAGTCCAGGAACAGCTGACATGAAGGATGAAAAAGGACAGTTCAATTTCTGGGCATCAGGGGTAAATATAACTGCTATAGAGTCCAAAAATAGAAGGTAAGCAAATTAAACTCATGCACTGGATCCATGGTCTTGTAGCTTTCTTGCCTTGCCCTTTTCTGCATGCTATTTCCAAGGTGCAACTAAACAAGTAGGTATACAATATTAATTTGAAGGAAAAAAAATGAGACTAACCACATTGAAAAAGGCAATTTGAACAATATGACTGAGCATGTAAACAAACTGAATAACATCTGGGTAAAAATGGCCTCTAGGGCAAGAATGCTGATTTCTGTTTAGTCCTGGGGTTTTGTTTAAGTGAACAAGGAAAAAGGGTATTAGGACAGGCTATAAAGTTCCATATGAACTACAGACAGAGTTTTATTCCATTTTTATGGCAAAATTATTTGTAACTTTTAAAATATGAATACAGAAGATTCAAATAAGAAGTGCTGCCCAGTGTGAAAGGAAAACTGTATTGAAAAAAAAGCAACAGTACCCATACTAGTAACCAGCATCATAAAGATAGCAAGGAAAAATATATAAATAACATATATCTAAAGATCATGACACCATCAAAAACTTTGAAACAAATAATTCTTGCTTCCAACTAAATCTTTCTTACTGAAAAAACTCAATAATTATCTTTTTCAATCAAGATGACCAAAGTAACCAGTCTGATTTACATTACAGAAGAAATACTATGCCTCTGAGGAAGAAGCTGCCTCTGAAATCCTACTCAGCTATGGACAAGTCAAAACTTTTGAGTGTGCATAAAAGAGTAAGGAAAAATAAAATTGAGCAGGCCACCAAAAATCTACATAACCAGTAATAACTTGGGGAAGGGGGAGGGAAGTAACATCCCAACATCCCACTTTGCCAAACATCCACAAAAGTATCCTGAACACACAAACGCAACAGAGGATACCTTTTCAAAAGAAGAAAAGGCAGAGCGGGGCTGGGCTTCCTTCACTAAACTCCAAAATCTCAAGCATCATCTAGAAAGTGCAGAGGCACAGGTAGGGAATGAAGTTACATACACTACCACACACCTCCCAGGTGTAAAGAAGGTTGTAAGACAGCAACAAAATTACTTTCTCTTTCCACCAGAAGTTCAACCTATGACCAGAGGACCCTGTTTCTGTCTCCCGTGTTTCCCTCCCACCACTTGTACAAGTCAGAGAAGAGAGGATGGGATTGTGCAAACCAAATAACCCTCTGCAATAAGCCTATTGCTACACTGACCTTTCCTCTTCCACTTTACAGAAACAGCTTCCTCCTGTTTCCAGCTAATGCAGTTAGCCCTGAGCTCAAGCTGTGCTTCTGCCTGGAACGTTTCAGCGCCACTGACATGCAACTATAATGACCCTGCCAGCATGTGTGACAGAATCTGTTTCTGTGCTAAAGATATAATATTGTTTAGGTTCAAAGTAAAGCACTCACAAGTCAGAAAGTTTCCTGTGCAACTTTAATTCATCCCCTGGTGTGTTTATTCCCATTATCACCATGTTTAACTACAGGAGCACTTCATATGTTTTCCAGTAGGACCCCTACTTGTTCAGCATAGTGGGTGGACGTCCTACAACCATCAATCAAGGGTAAGCAGGGATAAGGAAATCCCTATGATCACTCCTCCACCCGATGCAGAAGTTGGAAAGAGTAGGCAAAAAGGCCAAGAAAGGGAGGAAAAGCAGAAGAAAACATTATTTATGTGATTCTTGTACCTGTGAGTGCCTCACTGCTATGTGAATATCAGGCTAAAAAACTGTGCTCATCGCTCACCATTTACTGCATGTTCTCAACAGAACCTGATATGAAGAAGTGCCTGGCACAAGTAATGGCCACTGAATATAGACATCCAACTCACATTATTTTCTGGAGAAAGCCGCACAGCATGGAGGCAGGTGAATTTGAATTCTAATTCTGTTCCACCATTGATTATTTTTTGTGACCCCAATCACATCTTGTTTATTACACTAATTTTACCAATGGGAAAACAATATTCCCTCATCTCAAAGAGGTGCTGAATCAATACTTGTGAGCCATTAAAATAATACATTAAGAAGCACCCTCAGAGAAGAGCATGCAGAAATTAATAACTATCTACTCACTGTAGTCCTTGTATTGTGTAAGAGTTTCTTAATGAATAGTAAAGATATTACAGAGCTCCCTTTCCTCCTCCATTACCATACATCTTCACTAAATTAATAGTTTGAGCAACAAGAAGCAGAAGACAACATAATTAAAGATCACCAGATCTAAATGTAGCAGTGAAAGGACTGCTCATACAGTCTGGATTATTCTAGTTTCTAAATTTGATGCACTTTACTGACAAACTTAGGAAAAAAAAATTAAAAAGAAGAGGTTAATGCACACAAATTCTAAAAATCAATGCCACTCATTGTTAAAAATAAGCAGGTTAATTTTTACATTATATAACCATCATTACCCTTATATTTGTTTCTTTTTCATAATTCAGTAAGTAGGAATTAAAAGTTACAAACTATTAGTTACTATCAGTGATAATAAAACATGTATTTGAAGATCACTGGTAAATCATTGCATTGTCTTCTTCACTTCAGTTTTGTAGACAGCACTGAAGAAACCACTTCATTTTCTTCCAGAAAAGCTGAAGCTGTACACAGTGTACAAACACTAGATACCTATATGTAGCTTAGGCTGTTGAGCATAGTAACCCTGAAAGCACATATACACAACCCTCTTGAGGAAAAATAGGTGTTCTCAGTTTCACTGCCAAATACAAACTTTTGTGTCTCTCTTTCCATGGCAGACTTGATAAAGATGGGGAGAAGAACAGGTTGTGTAAATGAGGCACCATGACTGAAAAACCAATCACAACCTGGAATGATCCCTTCTGCATCACACCATCCTTCTCAAAAAAAAAAAAATTCTTCAAGCACTTAAGACATTGAAGAGTTTTGAGATGAGCTTCACTCAATGAAAATAGCTCTGAAACAAACATACACATAGTTCATCTGATCACAAGCTCCCAGAATACAGTAACACCACAGAAAACACCAAGGTTTAGAAAGGCTATCTAAGGGTAATACTTATTTTTCCTAAATTATTAAGAATCTAAGATGATAAGAAATTATCGGAAGTTTTCCTTTCTTTTTTCTGGTGGCCTTTCACGCAAATTTTGCTACAGATGGTATGATCTGCAAATAACATACTTAAAAGCCACAGTTAGGAAAACACTTAAGACAGCTGGTAGAAGATGAGATGATGTGGTGAGAGCAGTATGTTTCAAGCATTAGCTCTTACAATCAAAGTGTGAAGAAAAAGAATAGTCTTCAAAGGTGATGAGCTGCACTAGATTCTAGCAGGTGCCCAGCCATGTAATTGAGTGCTTGACCTCAGAAGGAAGATTTTGAAAAGCATGGGTAATTTGAACAGCTTAGTCAAGAGCTACAAAAGTTCTGGGGCTGAAATACAAGTTCTCAAAATAAAGAGTCCCACTGAAACTAAAATGGGTTCAGGACAGCAAACTATTCAATCAAGGTAACAGAAATCTCAAACTGGAAATATACAATTTATTTTAATCAACAACATTGAATACCCTGAGTTGGAAGGGACCCACAAGGATCATCAAAGTCCAACTCCTGGCCCTGCACAGGACATCCCCAACAATCCCACCCTGCGCCTAAGAGCATTATCCAAATGTTCCTTGAGCTCTGTCAGGCAAAAAAACCCCACATTTTAACAAATTAATACAAGGTAAAGGACAATCACACGTGTTCTGAATTCTCTACTAACACTACTGCTGATAACCTTTCAGGGTGAGAAACCATCCCGTTCCTATGCTCCAACACGTCCTGAGAGCGTGGACAGCCAGAGAGCTATGTGACAATGTGACTGACGTGACAACACACCAGCAACTCAGTAACCCCTTCGTTCGCTCTAATGGCATTCCCCTAGCTGTCCAGCGGGAAGTTTATTACTTTTTTCCAGCTGATTCGGGGAAT
>NW_008677094.1:0-207 GCF_000695815.1 Acanthisitta chloris
GTCTGCGGGCAGTGGGGTCTGTGAAGTGGGATCTGGGCAGCGGCGTCTGTGGGCAGTGGTGTCTGGGCAGTGAGGTCTGTGAGCAATGGGTTGTGGGTAGTGGGGTCTGTGGGCAGTGGCGTCTGCAGGCAGTGGGGTCTGCAGGCAGTGGGATCTGGGCAGTGAGGTCAGTGGGCTGTGCAGGTGACAGTGCTGTGGGGATAGGGG
>NW_008677094.1:343-1657 GCF_000695815.1 Acanthisitta chloris
CTGAGCAGCCACCTGCCCCCAGCCGCCTCCGACCTGCTGCTGCACGCGCCACTGGTGCAGGAGACAGCATACATTGAGGACCGGCCACTGCACATGCTGTACTGCGCTGCTGAGGAGAACTGCCTCTCCAGCTCAGCCCGCCTAGCCAACTGGCCCTATGGACACCGCCGCCTGCTCCGCTTCTCCTCCCAGATCCACAACCGCGGCCGAGCCGACTTCCGCCCCAAGGCTGGGCGGCACTCCTGGGTCTGGCACGAGTGCCACCGGTGCGTGTGGCACGGGCAGGGACAGGCATGTGGGCAGGGGATGGCCTGGGCTGGGGTGGAGAGAAGGTGATGCTGCAGTGGGCTGGGCAAGGGTGACACGGAGAGAGAGGGTAATGCCAGGGGAGGCACTATCTTGCTGCCCAGGGTCCAGTTTTGCCTGGTTTGGCTCAGGGTTGTCCTTGTATGAGCAGTGTTGGGGCCAGGGGTCCTGGGAGGGGCAGGGATGGGGCTGCAGGCTGTGCCCTGCAGTTAAGTCCTCTGCTTGCCTGGGCCATCTGACTGGGGACAGCTGTGTCCCCTCCCAGGGCAGGACAGAGCTCCGCCCAACCTCACTGTGCTGCGGCCTCTGAGCAGGGGCTGTGCATATCTTCCTGGCAGCGAGGGGCAGGGCAAGTCTCCTGTCTGCACTGGAGTTCCCTGCCCAGGCTCTGGTGCAGCAGGCACTGTCTCCCTCCCACAGGCACTACCACAGCATGGACATCTTCACCCACTATGACATTCTGACCCCCAACGGTACCAAGGTGGCCGAGGGACACAAGGCCAGCTTCTGCCTGGAGGACACTGAGTGCGATGAAGGTGGGTGACGCAGGGTCCTGCAGCACCGTCCCTGCCCATGTCGCCGTTACAGGGCTGCTGGGGCCAGGCTGGGTGGGCAACGTGGGCAACAGGGGCTACAGCAGGGACAAGCCATGTCTCCTCCTGCCTGCAGATGTGGCCAAGCGCTATGAGTGTGCCAACTTCGGGGAGCAGGGCATCACTGTGGGCTGCTGGGACCTGTACCGGCACGACATCGACTGCCAGTGGATCGACATCACTGATGTCAAGCCAGGCAACTACATCCTGCAGGTGCTGCACCTGAGCCGCCCCAGCCCCTCCTGACACCATGTGCCCCATGTGCCAAGGCCAGGAAGGTGTGGGACAGGAGGCTGTGGCCCTCACTGTCAGTGCCCCACAGGTTGTGATCAACCCCAACTTCGAGGTGGCAGAAAGTGACTTCACCAACAATGCCATGAAATGCAACTGCAAGTACGATGGGCACCGCATCTGG
>NW_008677094.1:1682-2002 GCF_000695815.1 Acanthisitta chloris
GTGGCACGAGGGCGAGGGCACAGGGGCAGGGGTGCCCCAGGAGGAGGGCAATGACAGGGCTGCAGGAAGCAGTATGGGGGGTGAGCTGGTACAGGGTGGGGCAAGGGCTGGGGTCCTGGGGTCAGCTGCAGTGGGAGTGGAGGTGCTGGCAGGGCAGGCAGCGTGCAGCACTGGAGCCCACAGCTGTTGCCCTCTGCCCACAGGCGACGCACTCAGCGAGGAGGCCAACAAGCGGTTTGAGCAGTACCCAGGTCAGCTCAACAACCAGATTTCGTAGGGCCCTGGCCTCCAGGAACATAGGCATCTCCCTCCCTCACCTT
>NW_008677094.1:2023-2803 GCF_000695815.1 Acanthisitta chloris
CCTCATGCCTGGCACTGCTGCCACCGTGTCCTGATGGGACCTGCCTAGGACTTGCTGCCACCGGCTGCCCCTCCCATCTCAGGGGCTGGTGCTGGAGGCACTGCACACCTGCACCTCCCAGCCTGGGGCTACCAACCCCAACCACTGGCCAGAAGACTGTGCCCATGTCCCCTGGGCTGCGGCACACGGGTACGGTCTGGGAGGTCCTGCACCCCCCACTGCTCCAGTCCCTGCTATCCCACCTGCACCCACCTCCTGCTCTCCTCTTCAGCCCTGGTTCCTCTCACCCCACGCCCTCCCCACAGCTCACCCCCTCAGCCAGCCCCAGGACCCACCACCCACTCAGGGGCTCATGCCCCTGCCTGGCCCTGGGAGCCCCTGGTCCCTGGCAATGATGCAGGTGCTCCTGCCTGCAGCACTACCCTCGCTGCCCGATGTCTGCTCCTCCCCATTTCTCAGTTGTAATTTTATTTTCTCTATAAAGTTGTCGGTTCTATTTCCCAATGGCTGCTGGTGCTTCTCTGGGCTGGGACAAGGAGCCTGGAAGGACTGGGTGGCACTGCTCGTGCTCCAACCTCAAGGAATGTGGTCCATGGGACTATAATCAACTAGGAATGTAGTCCA
The DNA here is from genome assembly GCF_000695815.1 of Acanthisitta chloris. Lineage (NCBI taxonomy): Eukaryota > Metazoa > Chordata > Aves > Passeriformes > Acanthisittidae > Acanthisitta > Acanthisitta chloris. Next base: position 2,648 of record NW_008677094.1, read on the forward strand.
TGTGTCTGTGACCCACGAGGACTGGAGTCTCACAGCAGAGGAGCTACTTTGACTCCCGTGGGAGCACAGCCCGGCAGGGCCACGGGCCAAGGCACGTGGGGCAGGGACACTCGAACATAACACCCAGGGGCCAAGGGAGGTACAGCCCAGCTCTCA
>NW_008677095.1:0-417 GCF_000695815.1 Acanthisitta chloris
GGGTCCCCCAGGGCCATGGGGACCCCCAGACAGGGCGATGGGGACACCCTTGGGGGGTGACACGTCCCTGGGCTCCCCCAGGGGACACATTTGGGGGGGTGACACGTCTATGGGGACCCCGGACAGGGACATGGGGTCCCCACTGGGACACTCTCGTGGGGTGACAGTCCCTGGAGCCACCCCAGGGCCATGGGGTCCCCCCAGGGGAGACCCTCGTGGGGTTTCAGAGCCATGGGGTCCCCAGGGCCATGGGGGTCACTCAGGGACACTCTCTGTGGGTTTCAGAGCCTTGGGGTCCCCCCAGGGGAGACCCTCGTGGGGTTTCAGAGCCATGGGGTCCCCAGGGCCATGGGGGTCACTCAGGGACACTCTCTGTGGGTTTCAGAGCCTTGGGGTCCCCCCAGGGGAGACCCTCGT
>NW_008677096.1:0-586 GCF_000695815.1 Acanthisitta chloris
GGGACATCAGGGGACATCGTGGGACATTGGGGTCACCATGTGGCCCTCGGGGACCTGAGGGGACATTGGGGGACATTGGTGGTGCCCTGAGAGGGTTTTTTTGGTGCCCTCGGGGGGTTTAGGGTGCCCTGGGAGACTTCTGGGATGCCCTGGTGAATTTTTGGGATGCCTTGGTGAATTTTTGGGATGCCTTGGTGAATTTTTGGGGTGCCTTGGGAGTTTTTTGGGTGCCTTGGGGGAGTTCTGGGGTGCCCTGGGAGGTTTTGGGGGAGCCCTGGGAGGTTTTTGGGTGCCCTGGAGGAGTTTAGGGTCCCCAGGGAGGTTTTGGGGTGCCCTGGTGAGATTTTTGGGGGGTCCATACCGTGATGGTCCAGGTGCAGTTGCTGCCCGGGGGGTAGTGCCTGGGGAAGCCTTCGCTGGCAATGAACCCTGACTCGCCCTGGTGATCACCCCCACACGGGAACAGTGGCCTGGGGGGCACGGGGAGGGTCAGGGGGTGTCCTGTCCCGGGGGGTCCCGTCCCGTCCCAGGGGGTCCCATCCCAAGGAGATGTCCCGTACCGGGGGGATCTGATCTCGGGGGTCCC
>NW_008677097.1:0-3052 GCF_000695815.1 Acanthisitta chloris
AAGCCAGAGTATCGCAGTGCGTGCACGGAGGGTAAAATGAGGGTTTTAAAAGAAACAGTTTTGCGACAGGGGAAAAAAATCCTCAAAGATGAAACATCTAGCGACGGATGAGTCCGGGCTTTAAGCATGGAATCCTGGAATGTTTGGGGTTGGAAGGACCTTAAAGCCCATCCCGTCCCACCCCCTGCCATGGGCAGGAACACCTTCCACTAGTCCAGGAGCACTCCCAGGGATGGGGCAGCCACAGCTGCTGTGGGCAGCCTGTTAGCACTTCTCCTGGGCTGACTGCTGGGGATGAACAGCCTTTTGGGGAGGATGAGGTCATGTATCCACATGGACACTGAATCAGCCTGGCAGGAGCAGTGGAATTGGAGTCTCTTTGTGCCAACTGCTCACTTGTGGGGCTGCAGGCTGGGGACAACCAACATCCCTTTTGCTGTCACTTGGGATGCAAAACCACAGGAAAAAGGGTGAGAAACTCTCCCACGCTGTGAGGATGGAGGCAGTGGCTGCAGGAGCAGTGGGAGCAGGGTAGGATGGAGGTCAGGACATCCCACCCTGATGGTATCTCCCCACCAAACCTGGCACAGAGTGGCTGCAGCTCTGAGGGAATGTGGGCCTTCTGCCCCCAGCCCAGAAGTTCTTTAGGAGCAATTAGGGGGATGAAACAAGCAGAAGAATGCAGCAGCACATGCCTCAGAGCATCTACAAGGAGCTGCTTCCTGGCTGGCCTCATGAAGCAGCAATGTCCTGTGGGGCAGGAGCAGGGCTAGGGCCTCACAACAGCTCTGGATGCAGCTGTGTCACCAGGTCCTCATTCCCCCACCTGCCATGGGGGATTTAGGACCTTTCTTCACTGCCTGTGGAGGTGCCTGGAGCAGCACCTGTCAGGCCAATCCTTTAACATGGACTTGAACAAAGCTGAGTAATTTTTGTTAAGAAAATAGACTTTTTTTAAAATACAAATAATTTTCTCATGAGAATTAAGTTTAGTTGGAGGGAGATGGTGTTTAAGGTCCCTTCCAACCCAAACCATTCTGTGATTCAATTACCTTGACCATAAACAGGACCTCTGCCATGAAAAGGATGGGACATGCACCATGCACCAGCCCAAGAGCTGTGCTTCCTGAGGTGTCTTATCAGAGCTGTCAGCCCTGCAGCTCCCTGTTTTGTCTCCTTATCTAGCACAGCAGCCACAGGGACCCTGTGGGACATCGATGCTGGGACAGTCCATGGGTGACACAAGGCAAATGGGGAAGCATTCTGGGTCAAACAATGGAAAGGGGACAGGGGTGTTGCTGCAGGTCCTGGGCTAAAGGCTGAACATCTTCCATCTGTCTGATGTGCTGGCATGTGTCTGCACTCCAGGAGCCAGGTGGGATGGATAGCCAGGGAAAAGTTCACTGCTATGCGGGAGCTGTGGGCACTCAGGATCTCACAGACACATCCTGAGCCATTGCACATCCTCCTTAGGCACTTTGTTGGAGGTTGATGCCTTAATGACAGTGTGTGATGGAGGGCCAGAGCCTGGGTGCTCTGCCAGTGTGCAGCCTCCTGTGTGCTCCCCTGTGGACTCACCAGTAGCCCTGGTGGTCCTTTGTCCCCCCACAACCCATGAGAAGGAGTGGCCTTTGCACCTCAGTATCCCTGGCTGTAAATCAGCTCCAGGCTGAGGTAGCATCCTCACACCCTGAGGACACACAGGGCACACTGCAGCATGGAGATTTGGGGTCCTGGCACTGGTGGGATCATAGCCCCCTTGCAGGACAGGAGACTGGGCAAGGCTGGAGCAGTAGAGACACCTTCCAATCTTCCAGCTGAGCTGAACATGCAACAACAGCCCCGGGGCTTGCTTGAGAGCTGCAGGTCAGGCAGCCCACACGCTCCTTAGCACTGAGCCGGTGCCTGTAATCACCCTAATGAGTAGGTGTCTTGCCCAGCTGCAGCTGAGGCAGTTCTGTGACCTGCTTTCTGTGTGTTTGATCTGCTTGTCCTGTGCTTCCTGGCCCAGGCCACTCTGCTGCCACAGCACCTATGGTCACACGTGTGGTTTGAGGTTGCTCAGGACCTGCACGTTGGCTGGACCTGATGTCCTCTAGGGCTCACTGCCAGCACCTAGGGACTCTCTACATGTGCCCTGCTCCTCTCCTGGGAATACAAGCCTGGTCAGTGACTGATGACATCAGCAGGGATGGCTCTGGCTCACTGGCCAAGCCTGACCTCACACTGGTGGTGGAGGTGATGTTGTCCACACACTTGTGATACACAAGGTCTCTGCACAGGACCTGCTGCTCCTGCACATCCTCACCTGCCCAGAATCCCATGGAGGTCCTGTGGCTTGCCCCAAGCCCTAAGTTTATTCAAATCAAGCGCTGCAGAGCAAATAAAAGCCTCAGCTGAGGGCTGTGGAGCTGGTGATAGGGTCACCTTGTGTGCCTCACACTCCCTGAGGGTCTCTCCCCACTCCCCAGAGGCCCTGTGGGGACAGGACCCAAACAAGCAGAAGAAGCAGGCAGGAGATGCAGGCAGAGCAAGAGGACCTGGAGTTCCTGCCCAATGTGCAAACAGCCATGGCAGGGTGCTTCTTGCACAGGGAGCTCCCGGCCCGGGCTGCTGGCACAGAGGACTTGGGTCAGGTTGGTTTTGTTTCAAATGCATCTGCAGAGGCAAGAAGAACCAAGCACTGGGGTTGGGTCCTGTTTGGGACAGGTACCTCATGTGGAAAGAAGCAAATGGGCACAGGGACAGCAGGACAGAGGTCCTGGGATGGGTTACACTGGTCCTCACTAGGTGGTGGTAGGAGGGAGAGCTGGGATTAGGGTAGTGAGTCTTTCTAACCCATTCAGCTGGAGAATTCTTGGGAGCAGGAGTCTGCAGTACCCTCAACAAAACCAGGAGTGAGCCAGCTAGCTATAAAGATATATATATAGATACATAATCTTACAGTGATGTTAATATAGATTTCTTATATAAAGATCTATATATCTTATGTATCTCTAGTTATATAAATATTATATAGACATATTATATATATACTCATCTATCTTCACAT
>NW_008677097.1:3084-5963 GCF_000695815.1 Acanthisitta chloris
ATATATACTTATATAAGTGTATCTATATATAGAAGATATGTATCTTTATAGCTAAATATGCAGCAAAATGTCATTTTTTTTCTAATACCCTTTTATGGTAGAAATTTCCTTTTTCTTCATTGCTGCACTTCTGTGTCAGCCCAGAATTCATGTTGCTCACACAGGTGCCTGGTGGTGGAGGATGTGCCTGGGGCTCCTGTGTACCCTGGGAAGGCCCATCCCATGCTCCAGGACAGGTTATCCCAGTGCCACGAGGCTGAGGGATCTGCCAAGCTGCCAGCTCACAGATCTCACTCCTGCAGCTGCCAGGTGGGGGAATCCTTGTCTTCCTTCACCCAGTCCTGCCTTGGCTGTGCCCCAAAACAAACCTACATTTGTTCCCTGGCCTACTTTGTACTCCATGAAACAAAAAAGCCTCTTTATTTGGGTGGGAGCTGAGATCTGAGCTCCATGCAGCCCCTGGGGGGAAAGGCAAGCTGAGCCCTGGCTGGGCAGGATGAGGATGCTGAAGGTGAACTGGCAGGCTGAGGATGATGAAGATGGGCAGAGGTGACTGAGGGTGACTCAAGAGCTCTGTTCTGCTCCTGCTGTGCAGCTCACCCTGTGGAGCTGCAGGCTCAGCAGCCCAGCCCAGCACTCCCAGGGCCAACCCCCACACCCTGCAGCCCAACTGGCTCAGCTCAGGCTGCACAAACAGGACGGGCTGGTTTGGGGCACGGAGAAAACGTGTTGGGCTTGGTGCTGGCAGGGCTTGGAGGCACTGCTGAGCACAGCTCCATCCCCTCCACTGCTTCCCTAGCAGGATGAGGCTCTCCTGGACAGCCTCAGTGGCAGTATTAGTGTGGGGCACATTAGCAACTGTACCTCAGGGGTTTTCAGCACCCCATGGACAGTGCTGGCCCAGATTTTGGCTGTTCAGGATCCAGGCAGCAAGGCAGCTTGCTGCAAGGACACATCCTGTTTGCTTACTGTGGGTCTGAACTTGGACTTTGGCCAAACCTGTAGCCTCAGGATGCTCTAACCCAATGGCCCAAGCCCAGCCCGTTGCCTACGTTTACAGGCAGGGCAGGACACAGCTCAGGCTTTGCTTGCTGGCACAGAAAGCACCACTGGTGACTTTTCTCTGAAGCACTGTGAGTTGCAGCCTGCTCTGGTTGACTTTGTGGGGGATATTCACAAGAGAGGTGCAGCACCAGAGCACCCAGTGTGGGGCCAGGCTGTGTCAAGGGCCAGGGACGTCTGTGCACCTTCCATGTGTAACGGAGTCCCAGTCATCACTGGCATTCTCAAATCCCTCTTGAGGTGGTATAACCACACAGGGACCTGATTCCCACAGGTGACTGTGGGTCAGGGCCAGCAGTGAGCCTGGAGCAGGAGGCTGAGCTGCTGCAGGAAAGGCAGTGGAGATGGAGAGAAGGAAACAACTCACAACCCTGAATTCACAACCATGTGCTCAGCTGCAACCGTGGTTTAACGTGTTCCCTTTCCTGCCACCCACAGAGCTGAAGCATGAGCTCTGCCAGTCTGAAATGGAGTAACACAGAGGGAAAACCATGGCATCTTTTCTTTTTTCCATGCAGAGCAGGGCCCTGCTTCAGCTGCATTCCCGCAGATGGTGTGGGTGGCAGCAGCAGGCAGAAAGTGGCCGTGTCAGCGGCAGCTGAGGTGGGACCCTGCCTCTGGAAGCAGGAGGCAGCTGGAGCTGGCAGGGAGGAGCAGTTTTTTGCTCAGACAGTTGCTGGCTGGCCCAGCAGGTTTTACCTGGGCATGTCCCAGGCTTCCCAGCACTGGCTGGAGAGTGCTGCTGGATTTTCACCCCTCATTTCCCTCAGGATAGTACTGGGAAGAGCTGCTGTGGGTGCTGGGGGTGGCAGCCAGAGGTGGCAAAGATGCCCAGGCAGGAGGACTTGGTGCCCACCAGGAGCTGAGCCCAGTGGTGTGGGTGCTGGGACACAGAGGCTCTCCTTGGTCCTGCAGCACCCAGACCTCAGCATTCCTCAGCTCTGCTGAGCCGTTTAGGAAAGGAAAACCCTTTTTCTCCTCTTCTCCATCTTTTCAGGCTGGGAAGGCAGCAATGCCCCCTCTCCTGCAGGGATGATCCCAAGGGAGCTGTTGGACTCCTGCAGCTGAGGGGGCTCCTGCATAGCTGCCCCTGGAAGGCCAGGTTGGAGCAACCTTTAATGGCTGGACTTGATCTTAAAGGTCTCTTCCAAATCTGATGGTTCTACAGTTCTAACCTGGGCTAGTGGAAGGTGTCCCTGTCCATGGCAGAAGGTTGGAATGAGAGAAGCTTTAAGGTCTCTTCCAACCCAAACCAGTTAGGGATTCTACGACTCAGCTCCTCCTGGCACCCCAATTCCACAATACCAAGACCTTGGGAGCAAGAGAATGAGTGGCTAGAGCAGATCTCATAGAAATCAACCCCACAGCAGCAACAAAAGCAATGCTTGGTGTACCCAACCTTCTGCTTTGTACAGCTCCAGTGCTGGTTCTCCAAACTCAAATTACCTCTTACTTTGCCTGCTGGAAGGAGAACACTTGTTGGGCAGGTTGTTTAGGATTCAGGGGAAGAAAGTTCAGGCAGAGCTCAATTAGTCTGGTTTAATTTACAAGCCAAGCTCTGCATCTGCATGATTTACTTCATTTGTCTGTGCACATTTTAAGGCAGTAGTGGGAGGTTTATTTTTCACTGCACGTACTTACTGCAGAAATACTGTTGTTACATTTTTGCAGCCCTCATAGTGAAACTGCTGAGTTTTCTGCCATATTAAAAGAAAACCTAGTGCTGTGCTGAAATGAGAAGAATATGTGGGAGGAGAAAGCTGTGTGGCGCAGATTGTGTATCTCCTCGTGAGCTCTGCCTTCTCCTGGTCATTCCT
>NW_008677097.1:5982-8222 GCF_000695815.1 Acanthisitta chloris
GAGTTCTTCTCATAAGAGATCCATGTGTGGATGTGAATTGGACAAGGAGTTAAATTTCCCTGTGAGTCACCTAAATTTGTTCTGACTCAGAAGTCATAGCTATACCCAATTTCATTTGGAAGCAAACCTGTTTTGTACAATAAATTTCTGTATTTCCTATGGCCTAGAGTCATTAAGGTCAGAAAAGACCTCCAAGACCATTGAGTCCAACGTAGGGAAAAATCAACCTCAGAAGAAAAAACCCCAAGCAACCTCCTCCTTGTCCATATATTGTCCATTCTGACAGCAAAGTACCACATGGATCTGGAGGAAACCAGCAAAACAGATTGATGAGGGTAAAAACTGGGAAAACCATGTTCTGGGAATGGAGCAAGGACCCAGATGAGTACTCTCCTCACTGCCCTGAGCTTGCTGCATTTCCTATTCCGGCTTATTATGCAGGCAGCTGACAGCTGCTGGCAAAGTTTGGGAATAGCAGAGGAGTGTAGTGTGTCCAAGAACTCTCCAGGCCTGTTTTGGGCAGCAGCACAGGAGCAGCTCCTTAGGTAGGTTATCTATAGGCTGACTTTGGCCAAGGAGCTCTGAGTGTCCCAGCCAGAAATAGCACCAGCAACCTGCTATTTCCCCAGTGGAAATGTTGGTTTTACTCCAGTGGGAAAGGATAACATGAGTGTCTGTCACACAGGACAGCAATAACCAGCCCAACTTTTGGTGGCAACTCCTGGAAGAGTTCTGTGTGCATTTTAATTCCCAATGAGATGTTTTTTTAATGTTATGAATGGAAATGTTGTCTTATGGCCTCAAGTGCCTGAAAACTGTCAGCTCTATTTGGAGGGCAACATTGTCATTTGGATTTTTGACCCTTGTGGCTAATTTTTGAGGCCTCTTTAATGCAAACAGCAATGTGCAAGGACGTGGTGTGACTGTCCAGAAAGGAACTGGAGCTTCCTGCATGCTGCAACTCCTGTGTCTTGCCACACTGAATGAGTAAGTGGGGATTGTAGCCACATGATGACCAATTTCCCTGCTTATTTTAAAATACTTTGAATGTGTTTTCATCATAGAATCATGGAATGGATTGGGTTGAAGGGACCTTAGAGATCATCTCATCTCATCCCATCCCCTCCCATGGGCAGGGACACATTCCACCAGTCCAGGTTGCTCCAAGCCCCATCCAGCCTGGCCCGGAACACTCCCAGGGATGGAGCAGCCACAGCTGCTCTGGGCAACCTGTGCCAGTGCCTCAGCAGCCCCACCGGGCAAACAATTCCTTCCCAATATCCCATCTAACTCTGACATTGGGAAGCCATTCCCTATGTCCTGTCCCTCCAGGCCCTTGTCCAAAGCCCCTCTCCAGCTTTCCCAGCTGACAGCCTTTGCCATCAGCTTCCTTCAGACTTTGCACTTCAGAAATCAGTGACAAAAGCACTTTCCTCACAGGCTTTGAGCAAGTCAGAGGCAGGAGGAAGAATCCTGAGGTACACAGTGACCTGTGATGGAGCTCCATGTGATGGAGCACAACATGGCCTTTGTGTGTGTGATGGAGCATCCTGGAAACACAGTTCATGTAAACACCAGGAGTTGTAATTAGGAGTTGCTTGGGGATGTTTGATTCATCTCCAAAGCAAAAAGGCTTTGAGAAAAGAATGTTTTGAGTTGTTAGGGTATAATTTATGGTGATTATTAATATCCCAAGAAGGAGGTGAGATGCTCCAATCACTGCAGGAAGGGTTTCCTCAAACACCTTCAGTTAGGATCACTGGAAAGTACTTCCAAAACCATCAAGTCCCACCTTTAGACCAGCACAAAAAAAGAGCTGTGGAATTGCAGGGAAACCTGATGAAGAACAACCGATTCAACCAAAAGGTTTTCAGTTATCTCTAAGAAACTAAACCACGGATTTTTCCAATCGAATTGGTTTTGGAGTCTTGAATTTATGAGTGAATATTTACTTATTCAAGGCCTGAAAAAACATAATTAAATTAATTTCTGAAGCAATTATTTCAAGCTTTTGGGAGCAGGCAAGGCAAATACTGGAAATATTATCCTTGCTGAGCACAAAGTTAATTGTACAACAGCGACCAAAAGGGTCTGATAACTTAGAGATATACACTGAGAGCATTCAAATTGTGGTTTGGTGTCAAATCTGTGCCTGTTCAACAGGTTTTAATTGCTTGATGTAATCCCCTCTGGCTATAACTAGACATTAATATATAAACAAATATGTATATTTGAGTATA
>NW_008677098.1:0-222 GCF_000695815.1 Acanthisitta chloris
TCTCTATGGTTTTTCGGGGGTGTCCCAGTTGTTTTTGGGGTGTCCTGGTTATTTTTGGGGTTGTCCCGGTTATTTTTTGGGGGTCTATGATTTTTCGGGGGTCCCGGTGATTTTTGGGGGTGTCCCAGTGATTTTGGGGGGGTTCGCAGAGTTTTTGGGGTGTCCCAGTGGACTGGGGGAGATTGTCTCAATATCACAGTGTGTTTGGAGTGCCCCAGTGAT
>NW_008677098.1:691-1224 GCF_000695815.1 Acanthisitta chloris
TGTGGTTTTCTGGTTATTTTTGGTGGTGTCCCGGTTATTTTTTGAGGTGTCTCTCTGATTTTTGGGGGGTCCCGGTGATTTTGGGGGTGTCCTGGTTATTTTTGGTGGTGTCCCGGTTATTTTTTGAGGTGTCTCTCTGATTTTTGGGGGGTCCCGGTTATTTTTTGGTGGTGTCCCGGTTATTTTTTTGGGTGTCTCTCTGATTTTTCGGGGGTCCCGGTTATATTTGGGGTGTCTCTCTGATTTTTGGGGGGGGTCCCGGTGCCGCCCCCGGGGTCGCGGTGGCGCTGGAGCAGTGACAGTGACGCTGTCCCCATTGTTCGGCCACTTCCGCCACATCCCCGGCCGTGTCCGTCTGTCCACACGTCTGTCCGTCTGTCCCCCGTGTGTCCGGACACACGTCTGTCCGTCTGTCCACGTGTCCGTGCGTCCGTCCCCGGACTGTCCCTGTGTCCGTGTGTCTGTCCCCACGTCCATCCTGTGTCCGGGTGTCCGTCCCCGTGTCCGTGTGTCTGTCCCCAGGTCCGTGTGTC
>NW_008677098.1:1547-1759 GCF_000695815.1 Acanthisitta chloris
GGTTTTTCTTGGAGAGTATGCTAGTTTGAGTTACAGAAACACAACTTAGAGGTGTCAACTGCTCTTGAAGTGCATGAAATCAGGTTTTAGAGTGTCCCCACGTCCCTCCCCGCAGTCCCCCGGGCTGTCCCCGTGTCCGTCTGTCTGTCCCTGTGTCACCAGTGTCCCCCGGGCTGTCCACCCTGTGTCCGTGTGTCCCCCCAGTGTCCCCC
>NW_008677099.1:0-261 GCF_000695815.1 Acanthisitta chloris
CCTGCCCGGCCCCACTTGTGCCTGCCTGTGCTTCTGCGTCTTTCCTGCCCGGTCTGCTTCGTCCCACTTCTGGCTGTCCCTGCCTGCCCTGCCCGCACCTCCCCGGCGTGCCCCCTCCGACTAGGAACCCTCAGCCTCTGCAGCTAGCGCTGTTCATTGCTGGCAGGGAGCTTATATGCATTTATTGGAGGCTGCATGCTCTTGCAGCTGACCCTTTCATCTGTAATAAGGAGGAGGAAAGCTGCTTCCCATGGGAAATGG
>NW_008677099.1:346-5868 GCF_000695815.1 Acanthisitta chloris
TCCCTGAACACCCACAACCATCAACCTGTATGGTAGATAGTGTTTGAAAGTTGGGGCCTTGCTACCAAATATTTTACAGCAGCTGTTTAACGTTCCCCTACCCAGTTATTAAACATGAACAGAAGTAAATTAAAATGGCAAAGTAAAATGAAATAAACCCCCCTCTTTTCATTCTACCAAGAGACAACACCTAATTAAGGAATATTTTAATTCCACAAAAGTGCAGACTCTCCACAGTGACATAAAACTAATCTTTTAAAACTGTGATCAAATACAAACCAACCCAGCTCAGACCAAGCTTAGGCACAGCCTCAGTCCTAGCCCCAGCTTGCCAAGGGCCAGGACAGGCCAAAGATAGGGGCTTTCTGCCATAACTGTACCCCAGCCCAGATATCCTCATGGTGGGAGACCTCCTTTTGACATTTATGTTCTCATTTCTTGAAGGACAGGGAGGCAGGCTTGGCGCAGAGCAGTTTTTCAGATTCCAAGTTTGGTGGTGGCAAGCCAGGGCAGCACCAGACTCAGGCTTCAACAGCCATGCCCAAGTGTGCCTCACTATTGGGGACAGACCTTAGATCCCTTTTCCCCCCATCTCCTCTAGCACAGAAAACGTCTCCCTTGAGACTGTTCACCCTGCAGTGCCTGGAAACCTTGGATTATTTTATGCTGTACCATCACCTGACCCAGGGCTCAGGGCAATCTGCCCAGGATTTTACCAACATTTACTTCATGAGTACTTAGGTTTCTATTCTCTAGCTGGCAATGTTCATATGCCAGATGCATTTGCCATTTAGTGCATCCTGCAGGGGTTAGAGTAATATAACATGGGAATGATCATAACCTGCTGATCACTGGGAGCATACCTGTGGGGTTTGATGCTTGCAGGTGGCACCCAGGATCTTCCCAGGGGAATGAGCCTGCCAGGTGGTGCTTGGAGAGGAAGCTTTGGGCTGGGTGCATGCAATCCTGCACCAGGCTGCTCTTAAATAGAAAGCAGGGAAAATGGAGAGATCTTACGCCGGAATGCAAAAAGGATCTGCAGGCATTGAGCTCTTCTGGTGGCGTGGCAAAGCAGGGAGGTGAATAGCCCCAGTTGCCCAAGATGGTAATGAGCTGGCAAGCTAAGGATTTACCAGCATTTTATAGCCATGTAAATAGAGCTACATTCATTGTTTTGTAAGGTACCATAAAGCATGAGGCTATCTGCCTCTTGGCTGCTCCAGTTCTGCTTTGTGTTCTTCCCAAAAAGAGACCATTTCTGCTACTGCAACTAAAATCCTGCTTGACACAGATAACACGTGCACGTACACGCACCTGGTTCCCAGCCCTCCCCTCCACACAGGCACTGATCTCACCCAAATACCCTCAGATCATGTTAATTAGGAGTGTAAAATCCACAGGGATTTTTCTAGCATGTAAGGGAAAGGAAAACCAACCTTGAAAGGAAGGCGATGCTGCTGGCATTCAGCTGCCTTCTCCCCTGAGCTCCCCAAGGACACAACCAACCCCTCACCACTGTGCAGAGCCCAGTGTGCAGGGCGACAGCAAAGTCCCCTTTCATAGCAGCTGTAGCTTATGCATGAATGTCCTGTTTTGTACTGTTAGCTTTATTGTTATTACTTTGCCACTTCAGAAGCAGAGTCCCAACTTTCCTAGGAATCAAGATACCGCTCCCTCCCTTTCTCAGCTGCCCATCTCCTGAGGAACTAAGAATTTGGATCTAAATCAAATTAAAAGTGTCAGGATGAGGATTTTAGATAAAAAATTGCTCTGAGCATCAGAAAAGATGGGGCCAAATAATGGTCAAGTCTATCTTATCTGCTGCCCTGCCAGAAGCATCTCTTGCAGCATCTACTTTCCCCAAAGGACCTGTGGATCTAACAAACTGGCAGGGACAGGAGTGGGGAGGAACATGTGTCCCATCCTCTGGCTGTGCAGCTGCTCAGCCCAGATGTGGGAGTGGAAAGGGTAATGCTGAAAGCAATGTCCAGAGAGCCCATACTTGTCCCCAGGAGAGAGGGACTTGCACGTTTTGTATACCACCTGTCTGCTCCTTTGTGGAGGGCCACATGCACCTCCTAAGAAAAGGACCCCACCTCTACCTTTGCACCACTGGGGCAGTGCCCATGCTCCAACATGGCACAACACCTTCCAGCTCAGGATTCCCCATAGCAACGCTGAACTTCTGTCTCAGGGAGGGCAGCAGTATCATTTGCTGTGCTAGCATGGGGCCCTGATGCTCCCCAATGACAAAAGGGATGGATGTGTGAGCTGCCAGTGACATGGATGTGCAAGGCTTGTCTGTGTCTGCCAGCTCTGGGAGTGAGTGTAGATAAGTGCTGGCAGAGTGTGCTTGATTGATGGCTGGGTATTATGGGGTGCTATGGTGGATGTGTCATGCCAGTTTCTGTGTACCCAGTCCAGAAAACCAGGAATTATATCAAAATGGCAGCTTACAACCATGCCTAAATAAATGTGCTTGCTTACAAGCTCAGTGAGCCCAGCCATTTCCTAATGCCAGCACTAGATTTGCTTTCCACATTTGCATCTGTGGCTTGTCTGAGCTCTGCACATTGGGGAATTTAAAAACAATCATTCGTATTTTTTTCCTTGTTTCTGAATGAACCAGGCTCCTGCAGGAAAATAGCAGGGGGGCATATATTTCTGTTCAGGGATATAGCATTCTAGTCAGGGCATTTGGACAGTAAAAGCGTAAATGTATAAAGCTGAGAAGAGATAATACATGGGGAAATGATTTTTAAAATATAGAGGGAAAACCAGGATTACACTTTTCCAGAAGCAATTTGTAGACTGCGTGGCAATAAAAATTGGCATGGCAAGTGTGAAACTTGGCTATACATATATAGATGCTGCAGGGATCCTTCACCAGCCATTTAAAACAAACGATTATGGTTACAACATGATGGTATGCAAACCATATGGTGTGCATACATGCAGATGCACAAACAGACATGTATGTGCACATACATCTCTACAATCAGTGCTGTATGATAATTCTTTTGTTTTCAGAAGGTTTAGAAATTTTTAAGGACTCATATTTTACACTTACCTATAGGGTCTCAACCACTGGGGTGGCACCTGTTTTATTTCTTGGTGATGTTGATGTCAATAATTTATTTCAATGACCAGAGGGGACGTACTATGCATTAATGATTACTTACGTGTTCTATACATATTCAGATTTTGACTCCTGAGACTGTGCAGGTTTAGTTTGCCAAGAGATGCTGCTGCCTCTCCAGCAGGTGTTACTATCTGAGGCAGCATTAAAGCAGCAAGCAGGGCATTGGGAGAATGTCTCAGACAGCTGAGAAGGACCAGGAACAGATCATATACTAAACTTCACTAAAGCTGAAATACACTCTGGGCGTTATCATGCAATGAAAGATTATGTAAACCTCAAGTCTGCCTTTGAGTGCAGAGATCATAATGGGATCTATTACATTTCAGAGCCAAAACTGTGTTGCCAGGTTTTGTACTTGTTTTTCTGTCATGGTCCAGTCACTGCTGGCTAACCATCTCTTCAGCCACCAGCACTACTGTTTGAAAGGACAGTTTGGGAAATGTGTGACTTGGGAGGAACAAGGGATGCCAAAGAGTCAGTCTGGTTCGAGACTGACTTTCTTTTTGCAGCACGGGAGGGAGCGCTGGGCCCACGGCATCGTCAGCTCAGAGGAGGTGAGGGAAGCACAGACAGAATTACTAACCACATCTCCCTCCGTGACAAACTTGCTTCCCTTGTAAGAGGTGAGATGCTTCTTCAAAGCACAAAGGGGAGGGGATAACTGGCAGGTGAGGCTTTGCTTGAGCATGCAGAGATTTTCTCCCCCTTCCCTGAGGTCTGTTGTTTGTGGTTGTAGCTGCCTTTGAACGGCAGTAATGAGGCAGGAAATCTTCACACTCCTTTTGGCGTTGAGATGTTTCAGAGCAAGATTGATGCTGGATGTCTGGGAACAGGATGTCCAAAACAGGAGCAGTATTTGGGGGTAGTGTAGGCCAAAGAAGGTTGTTTTGCTGGTATACATGCAAATCATTTGATATATGTGACAGCAAGCAAAGCAAGGTCATTTACAAGTTTTCCTAAATGATGCTTCCTGTTGCTGATCACCATTGTGCAAACTTGGTTATTCTTGCTTCTGAAAGCCTATCTTCTTTTGGGTCTCTTTGGGATGATTTTAGATTTTAATTGACAATATGGATTTCTAACTCAGCTAATCCTAACAGTGCCCTTAAGACAAATCAACATGGCATTGGTAGGAAGAAATAATTCCCTTAGTGGAAGCTGGAAGGTGTGTTTTTCTCTCCTGTGTCAGAGAAATAAAAATCTTCCCCCAAATCTGTTCCAAGAGACATGGTCTATACACGGGGCTGAGAGCTGGGGCCCATAACCATTAATCCCAGCTCTGACAGACCCCCTTGGTGGCAAATCTCCCCAACCTCCCTTTCAGCACCTGTAAAATGGAGATAATGAGAACGACATCCTCCCTTCCCCAGGGTTCTACGCATTAGCTAACTTGTGCCGAGCTGTCTGTGGCTCGTCCCGCAGGCATCCCTGTGTGCAACCAGCTCACCCTGATCTATGCGCTGGTATTTTGCTGCCATTTGGTTGGCATAGATATCCCACAACAGCACAGTGCTCCAGATGATCATGGGTATGCATGTAGCAGTCATCCTTTGTTTTCTTTAAATGATTTCAAGCCCCAAATAACATCTCTTTTCCTGGAGCTGCAGGCAAACCATTTGGACTCCTGGCAAACAGCTTTTCCTAGTCCTTGTGAGCCCAGTGCTCTTTGCTGGGGAGGCTCATGTTGTGTTTTCTGCCCCCTTCTCTCGAAATGTTTCTTTGGAAGGAGGGGAGGGTGTGCTCTCATTTTATTTCATTTAATTTTTTGAGCCCCAGAGCTGGCAAAAAATAGCTGTCTCTGAATAAGCACGGTTGGCATAGAGCAATGGCTGTGGTGGGGATGCTTCCCAGCTGCATGGGCTGTGCACCCATGATCAAGATTGATGTGAGGAAGAAATCAGCACTTTTAGGGTTTTTTTTGTAAAGCACCCAGCAGACCCCAGCATGAACCAACAAAGAATCTGGGAAATGCCAAAATGGCACTCAAAATTGCATATTTTGTCCTTAGAGAAATTTTTTTAAAAACTCTTCTATATTGATGAACTACCAAGGAATGAACAGGAGAGATGTTTTTGATTTTCAGTCTGAAACATAGCACAACAACTTGTGCTATGGCCATAATAAAGTCAGGCAGGTGTTAAAAGAAAGAGGAAAAGAGATGCTTACTCAACTCTTGCCTCCACATATTCGGCAGCGCGTCTGCAACCTGAGAAAGCTGCCACACAGCTACCACTGTGGTGGCCTGAAGTGTCACAGGGAAACTGTCCAGGTGCAGCTAAGGCCACCAGCTCTGGATGCACAATACAACCTGCACTGAAGGTTAACTCCATCTCTGCAGCAAAATGCCAAGCAGAGCCACACTAATTGTAACAAAAGCCAC
>NW_008677099.1:5902-11190 GCF_000695815.1 Acanthisitta chloris
CTTTCCTGAGACAGCCATGTATGAAGTTCTGGCAGAGAGGGCCTAGGCCACACTGGGGACTAGAATTTAAGAGAGGTGAACCCTATATCCATCTCCTCTCCTATTACTCCAACTTGGAGATACCATGTTGCGTCCGTCCCTCTTTCCTCTCTCCTGTTTTTTAGGTCAGGCTTGTTCTTGTTATTTGTACTATAGGTAGAACCAGGGAGGGTGTCCCAATTCACTGTGGTAGTAGTAGTAGCAGCAGTAGTAAAAATAGTAATTATAATTATATTAAGGGACTGGTCTGTAGCCAAAACAAAATCCCTTTTCACACATTCCTATTTAGATGTAATCCATAAAACTGCATTTTTATGTCAACACGTTGGCAATGCTATAACCCTGTAGCAGAGGCTGGAATAGGCAAAGGCATAACTATATGCATATTTATTTTATATCAGCTCATTTTTACATGAGGGTGTGTATAATTACATGGCATGTAAGAATTTAATCTCCTGTGTTCACTGGGATATGCATACATAGCAGTGTGCCATTTACACAGCAAATGGCAAATGCTTCCAGTTTGTTATTCTGGGTGGCGTAGAGGTGGCCTAACCTTTTTTATCAGCTGCAAGCTGGTCTAAATCTTTTATGGCACCAGAAAGGATCACAAGGCTTATAACTTCACAGAGACAAGGAATTGGCCCTTGCCACTTGTAGCTTCCAAAAAAAAAAAAAAAAGGCTAATTGCATGAGGTGCTACCACTTCCCTCTTCTGATGTGGCATCTCTCATAGCAGCAGATTGTCTCTCTGGCTTTTGCAGCCCTGGAGTCAGGCAGTTGTCAAGAACTGACTTTTTCCCCTCTGGTATTTTGGCTCTAGGTCTGTGGGTTGGAGGCCACAGTTTTCAGCACCTGCTAATAATTTTTTTTAACAGATGCTAGAAAGGAAAATGTCCAAATACAGCAGATACAATCTGCTGTAGCCTGTGTCATGCATTGACCACAGGGTTCATTTGCCCTAGAGATGGGGGGATTAATGGTGTCCATTGATTTAGCAATTATGTTGTCTTCCTTGAAGATGATGGTCAGTGTAGCTCCTTTGCTGCAGAGGGGAACTGTGCTCTGTGCAAACTCTCCTCTTTCTGCTGTAACAGGGACTGGCTCCTCCACCAGTACTGCTAGGAGAGCCCACACTGCCAAGAGCTATAATTTGCATTATTTCAAATAAACTTTTATCTCAAATCCAAAGCAAACATTGAACTGATTCAATATATACAGGTTCAAATTGCAGCATTGCCATGCTAGGAATTCAGATGCTCTGTTCCTCACAGAGATCATGTCTAAAACAAGGCTCGACATAAAACCCTACTTCAATATTTCTGGCAGCTCTGTCCCACGACTTCCACCACCCTTTGCTAGGCAAGTCCCCTGCTCCCTTCCCTCTGTTTTTCTTGCGATAGCGTGTGTATTTTAATCCAACATAACTATTTGTTCTCATAGCCTTCCCTGGCCAGCAGGAAGTAATGGGACCTCCGAATGGCTCTAGAGAGGCAAGGGAAATAAATAAAAGACAAGGAAATTGAAAGAATAACAATGAACATACCCTCCAGATCAGGTTTCCATTAGGCTCAGGAGGCAAATGACAACAGGCATGGAAGGCTGTACATGAGACAAAATGTCTCATAAGGTTTTGTCACTCTCTGATGGCACTGGCTAGAAATAAATATGCCTTTTTGTCTTTGTCCTGAGTCCTAAGCTGATACAAAGTGGAAATCAGGAGAAATGTAGAAGGATGACCATTTTCAGAATGGAGGTTACAGCTGGGGCTTCTTCCACTGCCTTTTAGCAGTATTTATGTACATAACTACATATGCATGCCATATAAATCTCTAACATCAGCCACGTCTCCGTGCTGGTAACGGGTATGAAAGTGCTGCATTGCCTTCCTCCAAGTGCTCATTCATCCTCATCCCAGCCCACAGGTGGTGGGTACACACACCTTTCCCCCATCTTGTGTTCAGATGTTCCCTTTAAGCTCTCTCACAAATTAATTGCCTTCAAACATACCCATCATAGAGTCAGAGCCTCCAGGTGAATGTTATTCCCCTCTTCCCTCTCTTATTTTTTTCCCCTGCTTGCAATACTCCTTTTCAAGTTTGGAAATTCAAGTTATTTTCCTGCCAATGTTTTCTGCTTCCATGTGGCAAACATTTTTCTTTCCAGTGGAGCAGGAGCCAGCATGGTTGCCTCACACATGCATTGGTTTTGTGTATCCTGTCAACACTTTCCTAGGCAAAGTGAACAGTCCTGAGATCTGTTCTGTGCCCCCCAACCCACTTGTGTGTCAACCCTCAGTTGTGTGACATCATGCATGAACCTGAGGCAAAGTACTGGCCACATTTTATTCTTCTAAGTACAATTTTGAGGACATTGCCTATTTTATCTGAACTATGAAATCTTCTTCACCTTTGTTCCTGTACCTTTTCAAGCCTGACTGTACTAAAAAATGTGGCTTAAAGCATAGACTTCCACATGATTGTGTCTGGGCGACTACTCATCTTACTTGCTCGGGTCTCAGAGAAATGGATCATTTGTCCTGACTGCTCATTATGTGAACTTTTTGTAAGGACTCTGGCCCTTAGAAAATACAGCCAGCTGTTGGTGCAGGGTCTGAGACAATGCAATGAGCTGGACTGTCTTACTGCCCTTTACAGACACAGGAGGTGAGTGGGCTGTAGAAGTGCACCGGTAATGTCAGTGCATACCCTTACCCTGTTCATTAGGTACCTAGCACACACCCCCTTGGAGATAGGATTCCTGGCTTGGTGGCCTTATCCATCCTGAACTGCAATGATTGTACTTAAATAAGAAAAGCATGAAGCATAAGGGAAGAGAGATTCAAGACAGGCAACAGGTTTGTGTTTTGGTTTTTTTTTTGTCAGTGCATTTCAGATATTTCTATCAGTTGTTCTTGCTATATTGATATTCTTCAATATATGTACATTTATAAAATCAACAAGTATAGTAGTTGTATGTGCTTTTTCATATAAAGGGCTATGCACCACTTCTGGATAAAATCCATGATTGTGGATGAGTATTATCTTGAAACACGTGTTATGTCCCTTTGCCATGGAGAAGTCCCAGTCCATAGGATTGTGGGTAATGAACTGGAGATTAATTCAGGTTTTCTGTCATGTATCTGCTTGTGTCTATTAAGGGGCTTAATTATGGAGTCAGTAGCTTTAGGTCATAAGGAAGTATGCTATATTGGTTCTCTCTTCTTTTCACTTTGTTTTCATATTTTGCACTCTGGAGAAAAACAAGTACAATATTGTCCATGTCCTGTTCCTTTTTCACATAGCATGAGCATTGCAGCCTCAGCTGAATAGGTTTAGCTGTTTCTAAGGTTATAGAAAAAAACTCCTCTTTATTTCATGGGAGTACTTCTTTAAAATTAGACCTTAAATGTGGTTTGGTTTTCTTTCAAGCATTGAAGCAGGTGCTCATGGGTGGATTTTTGCAAGCTAAGTTAAAGTAGAAACAAAATGGAACAAGATTTCAGCTCATAGCATAGGCTAAGTGCCAGCTTCCAAAACCTGTATTTCAGGGTATGATTTGAGTTTTACTTCAGTCTCTATGATATAATTGTTTACTGTGTTGTCAACAGATTTGCTTCTGCTATACTTCTGCCCTTATGATACATGTACTGATGATTGCTTAACTCTTGCCAGAGCACGTCTCCCATATTGTGAATAAATTGCAGTTTGAAGTTGCCACATTTTGCTCTCATTGAGGAATCACTGTTTCATTTATTATGATGTTGCTATGGTTCTGCCATGATGGACTTCGGGTGTGATTCTGTTGCTTTCAGCAAATACATTAAAAAATTACGGTCTCTCGTCCTCTAATCTGTACCTATAAATCAAAGAATATGATTTGACATATAGCTAGTCAGATTATTGCCAAAGACATATGCCAGTTGGGACAAGCCCAAAATGATGTTGAAAAATAGCTGACAAACCAATGACCACTCAGTGCAGAATGTGCCCCTGCAACTCCATTCAAATAAATCCAATAATGCCTGCAAAAGCAGCTGTTGCTTCACATCTACCCTTTTCTTTTGGGGCTACACGTTTTTGTATCACTGGCTTAGAAACTATGGCCTAGCAGTGGTCCTGAGAATTGCAGAGCTTCACTCCATGGCCAACTAGAGTCTTGGATCTGTGGCACTGAATCTTTCCATCACCTGTATGCTGGCAGAGAAGGGATGAAGGTGAGTTTGGACACCAGCAGCCACTGGGTGTAGAACAAGGGCAAAATTTGGGACTGGGGGCAATGATCTGAGAGCTTTTGTCTTCACAGCAACTTTCAGGGAAAGAACGAGGCAATATAGGGAATGAAAGGAAGGGCAAAGGCCAGACAGCTTGGATGTCTCTTCTAGACCACTCAGCAAATAGTGTGGGATGTGCACCTTGGCAGCTAGCTGGAGCCAAGAAGCTCAGAAGAGTCCAACAAGAGGCAAGGGACAGGCATGAATGCAAGCCATACTACACCAGCCTTGAGCTCTGACTGAAACCAGGTGTTCATTAATGCAGCTCTTAACTAAACCAGACTCTCCTTGGACCAGTGAGACTTTGGTCTCTGTATGGACTGCGAATTCTGGGCTCAGACATACCCTGTGGTTGCAGGTTTCTGCAAAAACTGGTGCTGCAAGGCCATTGCTTGGGGCTTCACCAGGACAGAGTGAGCACAGGGGGAAGGGATGTTTCCAAACAAGAAATAGGTCTGTTGGTTTTTTTAAACAAGTGATTTGTTGGCTTCGGGCAAACGGCAGAAGGTTTTACTGAAAAGGCTTCTTTATGGGATTGTGGTTTTGCTTGGGGTAGCTGAGAGAAGTCTGTAAACCCCAGGAGCTCAAGGAGTTTGACAGGTTTGACAGGCCTTCCTGCTACTTATGAACACGGGGCTGGAGTGAGTGTTCCTGAGATCACCTCCCTGTTTTCTGTCAAAGCATGTTGGCAAGCCAGAGGAAGAGAGAAGCTGTTTTCTTCCCCCATTTTATTTTCTTATTAGAAGACAATCTTAGAAATCTTAATTTCTGGGTCTTTTAAACTTTGTATTTTCTGGAGTCCCCTCAATACAAAAATTCCTGTCAACCTTTCCAGGCTTTGGATTAGACCTTTCCACAGGGCCTTGAGCACCTTGAAATCATTACAGCAATAGTCATTAGTGACAACAGAAGGGTCTCTGCAGAGCGTGGTGTACACCACCTCTAAAGAACATGCCAGCTTTAAAGAGCCACATTC
>NW_008677099.1:11218-19788 GCF_000695815.1 Acanthisitta chloris
GTACACTTGCCCTACCACGCTTCACGTGCTGCTGTGTCCCACAGTGAAAGACAGATGAGAAGATAGGGAAAATTGTGAAAATTATAAAAGCAATGAAAATAATGAAAATGAAAACAACTGTAGACCTGGATCTCTGCCATGTACAATGACAATAAGGGCTGCAGCTCCCAGTGCCTTCTTTACTCTCCCTGAGTCAGCCTATGCCTACACACGACCCCTGATGTTACTCAGTAAAGGGAGTGGGTGCTTCTAATTAACATCACATATTTCCCAAGTTTGCCAAGCTAAAGGCTTGGATTTCTGCTATAACAGCAGTGGCTGATTCTGCAATACTTAAACCATCACTGGTCAGAGAGTTGTTGCAGTGCTTGATCTGGGGGTCACTGCCCTGCCAAGGGAAAGCCTGGAAAGAATCAGTAATTAATGAAAAATGTACACATAAGGAGGAATTTCCTATTTCTTTGAATGACGGTAACTTAATTTAAAAGGAAATCCAGTGACAACTTTGCAGGAAGTAAATACCTTTTTGTAAATCTCTGTTTGTGGTGAAAAGGTGCTTAGCTGAAAATCAGATGAATTCTTCTTACTTTGGTTCCTAATTGTGTCTCTGTCCCTAAGCCTAGAGCTTGGGAAACTGAACAGAATGCTTAGGGCAGAACAAACCCAGGAGATTAAGGTAAACTTGTCAGCTGAAGCAAGTTTCTGAGCGTTATCAAACATGCAAGCTGGAGAAAACTCTGGATCTGGCATGTGAGCCGCTTAATATCTTCCACAAAATCTTCAAGCCACAAGAAGCTCTTCGGACCTGGGGGAGTCTCCTACCCTCTGAAGAGAAGGAGCAGCTTAGCAGCAGAAGCTAGCCTTGCAATTCCACAGCCTTATCCCTGGCAGCACCTGACCAGCCCACCCTATCCAGCTGACCCAGCCAGGATGCTCATAGGCAATCCACTTCATTCAGCACCACCTTAAAAAGTAGAAATCACAATTCCATAGGCAAAGCACCAGAGAAGGCCAATTGGACTGAAGAAAGAAAAAAAAGCACCCCTTAAATGTAAACTCTCTAGCTCTTTTCTACTTTCCTCTCTTATTTTTCTTTTCTTAGTCTTATTCAAGTCTTTTAATACAAATTATGTATTTCAGCCACATAATTCTTACACAAAGCCGGTTCCTACTTTTCTATGCTCACTGTGGTGGTCTAAGCCCTACCATTCTCAAGTATTTTCATGGAAGGAGTATTTCTTTCTCCTTCTGGATAGAGAGTCATGAAACTTTGGGGCTTTCTCCACATCATCTGGATATTTACCTGTTTTCTTCGATTACGGTAATGACTGCAAGCCCCAAGTGATTCTGTTAGAACTGCACAAAAAGGGCAAGAGGTGACCTATGTCCCAGAATGCATTGTCTAACTAGACAAGACACAGGAAATACTAATGTTCCAGCTGTGTAAAGAAGAACTGATGTGCACTGAAATTTAAGAGACATTTCCGCATAGGAAGTGTATGCTAAGAGAAAAAATTCAGTTTGGTTCTAACTAGTGCTTTGTAACCTTGTGGTTCTCTCTCTAGCCAGTTTTTCTCTCTGTAGAATTAAATGTTACTTCCCAAGTTTCCTCTTTGTAGGTGCAGATAAACCAGGGGAGCTAGGGGAGTTATCAGCACAGTTCGCAGATTTCTCATGGTGAATGTTGACCTGACAATGCTCGTGCTCTGAGTTGCAGCTAGCTGCCAAGCTCTCCCCATTTATATAATCATCTGCATCACATCCTACAAATGAAAACCAGAGCATCCTTCAGATACCTTAGTCATTAAACAGTTGGTTACAACCACATGTAACCCTTCAGGAGCTGTGGGAATTTCCCTATGGCTCCCAGTCTGGGATTTGGGGTGCACCTCCTCCTGTAGTCCTTCCTCAGGACGTATCCCTGCACTGGTGACTGCCCTTTGCTTGAGTAAGAGATGTCCAACATAGCTTTTCAATTTGAACTCAGGTCCCACTCCACAACTCATTTTTATTTTACTGGGATACCAGTGAAGCTGTAGCTCAGTAACTGATGTTAAGAGGAACTTTTAACACCTCAACAGCAAATGGAGGAGAGTGTTTCCCATTAGTGGCTGAGGAAGTAGTGCTCCTGTAACTTCAGCCTTGAAAGCTAATGAAGCTCAGATTGTGGCCGTGGCCTTTGATGTAGAGATGCCTGAGGTCAGTGTAGCTTTCAGAGGTGCCAGTGCTATGCTGTGTCACTGCGTTCGTCTGGGCGAGGGCCCAATAACTCTAATCCTGTAATCATGTTTCTGTAAGCAACAGCATTTATGGTGCAGATAGTGGGGGATAGCTGCAGCAGTAATTAAATCAGGGATACACTATAGAGGAGAAGCTAATCCAACCCTGTAGTGTTTCCAGTAGAGGAAGTTACAGCCAACTATGTCAGTAAATAAGTAGCAAAATATTGGAATCAGTGCAGGGAGAGAGCATGGGGATAAAAATGCCGTGTTTGGCCATCTAATCCATCTCCCTGCCAGGACCCTCATTCTGCTAGGGGAGTGATGTTAACATGCTGGCAAAAGTCAGGAAATTCAAAGCTGTGCCTTGACACTCCATCTTTGGCTCCCACTAATACATGGGGGGAGGGGGAGGATAAAAGCACCGACTGATGAGTTTGGCACGGCTAGCTTTGAACTTAATTCCTTCTCTTTGGTTGTTTCACAACCTCAGGCCACATATTATGTATTTTATGTCTTCTAATGTAGGCTGTTGTCTCTCAGGTATGTATGCGTTGTTGGAAAAACATGATGGCATATTTCACCCTAGTGGGGGGAAAAACACATATTTGTGTAAATATGGTTTATCCAGGGGATGAGGAGAGCCTCCAACAAGCTGTTCTGCTGCAATAATGGATATGTGCATAGACATTTCTGTTACTTTATTTTGCACAATCCTCTCAATTCCATTACAGATAAATCTCTTCCTATGTATATTTTATTAAATCGAAGTTATTTTATATTATATAAGCATTAGCTATTTAAAACCCTCGCTATTTTTAAAAAGGAGAAATAAATGGGAGTACTTTGTATCCCTTTTTGATGTGGATATCCCTAACTTAGGTGGGGGTTCTGTGTAAGAAATCAGACATGAAGAATCAGCTCTTTATATCAAGGAATAACGAAAAATGGTTATTTAAAGAAAATCTAATGCAGCCTTCAGTTTTATTACTCACAAATACACACATGCACATGTACAAATAGATAAATATGTAGTATGTATGTATATATGTATAGATCTATATAAATATACACACGCAAACATGCTTCCTTTAGCTCAGTGCCTGGAAGTTCATTTGTGGGCATCTTGATTCTTGATATATTATTTGTAAACAGAGGGCCAGGGGACTGGAGTATTTCCTTGACTTCAATGGATGATGAGGCCTCAAGCTGTGAACTCAGATTGGGACCTCTAAGTATCCTGCTGCTACCTAACAGCTTGCTGAAAAATGACATAATTTGTGACATCAGCAATATGCTGCTTTAATAGAGGTTTATAAAACGGTTTCCACCCTTGTGTGTCAGAACAAAACATCTATACTTACTAAATCTGAGGTTGCCCCCTCCTGTATTCCTCACATACCTCACAGCCTTTGTACTTTTTAGGCATACATTGCTATAAAGTCCCAATATCTGAAGAGAGGTTGGAAATAATTTGGTAACATCCATGTGAGAACTCCCACCCCATCAGTGCCAGGGAAGATGTCACTTTTCAGGAGAACGGTGTCTGCCAGCAGGAGGTTCAGCAATGCAGATTTTAATGTGGAGATTTAATTTCAAATACAATTCACAGTTTGTATGTGGTTGAAAAATGTTTATTGCCACCTGGATGTTCAGGACACTGTTTTGGCTGAAATAAATTTCAATTTGGACAATGCCTCATCATTTCAATTGATGCCTTTAAAACATTTCACAGCTCTGCAAACAAGATGTTTTATATAATTCTAATAGGAACAGCAAAGAATCCACCAATTTAAAAATCACCCAAAATAATAATAAAAAAAGCAGACAGCCTTGGATAACAGGACATTAGTCTGAAATCGATTCAAATGTGAGAGTTGTAATGACTTTTGCAAATGCTCCATTCTATAAAACAATGAGAAAAGAATGATTTGCCTCTTGGAAATGACATTGCCTCTGGGGTAACTTTGTTTTAAAATAAGATGCAAACCAAAACCCCTCCATTTTAAAGAATATAAACACTCTGAATGGCAGAGGGAGGAGTGTACTTTAACTTGAGAGCTGGTGCTCTGGTTCACTGCTGTGTCACTGATACATGAAATGAAATCTGTACCTGTCAGAAAACTCACCCTGGGAGTCACAAGTGCCCAGTCACACCTTCAGCATCTACTGAGATTTCTGGTTGGAGGGAGGCTTGGCACACTTGTGGGAGAGGACCCTGTACACATGGCTCCTTAGAAATGGTAATGGAAGGTGTCTCAGGAGACAGATGATCTCCACAAGTGAATGTGTGGAGGATGAGGCAGAGCACCTGCCTCTTCAGGAGACCATACTCTGGGTTTTCCAGCCCACCACAGTCTGCTCCCTGAGGCAAAGGTGCACTGAGTTAAGAAGAGCAATGAAGAAATCAGGAAGGGTCCCCAGGAAAATACAGAGACTTCATCTCTCTAAATAGTACTGTTGTAGGTTTGGAAGGAAGGAAGGAAGGAAGGAAGGAAGGAAGGAAGGAAGGAAGGAAGGAAGGAAGGAAGGAAGGAAGGAAGGAAGGGAGTACAGCATGCCTGCTTTCCACAATTACTCGAGAGCTTCAGTTTTTCAAAGGGGGAAACTGTTCATTGGTGTAGTCAGGAGACTAAGGTGGACGCCCAGCTTGAAAAAATGTAGGGGTAGGAAAATAAGTTTCCTATTCTTCCCTTGTTCATTTTCTAAGGTTCCTCTTTCTCCTCTTTTTTTTTTTTTCCTTCTTTCTGCATTTCTATTCATTTACTACCATTAAAAAGTTACTGTAGCATAAAAAATTACTAGCCTCAGGTGCACCTAGTCTACCCCCTCATGTAGGCCCCGTGGCAGAGGCTTACCTAGATGTGCTGGTTTTGGCTGGGATGGACTACCCTACTCTAAAAAACCTTTATCAGCTTTCCTTTAGTGACTCATCTGATTGTGCAACTAGTCTTCAACTAGATTCTTTATTTATTACAAATAGTGAAGATGTTTACACTTTTATTTGCTGCAAATTAAACGTGTTTCAGCCTATCCCTGTGCCTGTGGATGCTGAGAACAAGGGATGACTCTACTGCAGAGTGTGAGAACATAAGCACACATCTGTCCTCTCCATCCCCATCCCACAGCCATTTCTCAGCCACTCTCCACCAGTATTTCCCCACCTATTAGGCCATGTCTCTGCTAACATTTGCTTTGAAAGTTGTGGTCCATGCCCATCTACTTCTGACTTGCAGTTGGTTCTTTGTTCAGGTCTGTAACTGGATGCACCAGAGAACTAGCGTAAGGGCTTCCACAGACAGCTCCGAAGAAAAATCACCTTTGATGACCTTTTACCGTGGGAAGAGAGGGTTTATCAGACATTCTAGGGCTGAATGGGAAGCATGCATGGAAGGGCTGTGCAAAGTCAGAACTCAGTGGGTTCTGCCAGCTTCTCTTTAAATGCCATCAGGAGCCTTAGGGATGCAACGAGGATCATGTTGAACCCACAATGCAGTCAGTAGGCCTCAGCCCTGTGTTTACTTCTGTGATAATGGGCATGAAATATGGTGCAGAAGGAAAAAACAATTTCTGCTTTTGCCCATAACACTGACTTACAGCTAACCTCAGATCTCTGCTGATTTCTGCCCTGGTTTTATGCACATTGACTATAGCAGTAGGAACAGCCATAGCTTCTATTTTCATACTTGGTTCTCACTTGAAATAATGGGGAGGAGGGGAGGAGGGGGGAAGATGCAGCTGCAAAAACAGTCAGTGAAACATAAAAATCCCTATTGTTTTGTTGGAGTTCTTAGTGCCCTTCAACTTCTGGGCACAGACAAGGCCTCCCCCTGCTCAGGTTCAATACGCAGGGGAGCCTTGAGGCTCAGAGCTCCCTTCCTACTTTCCCTAAGCCTTACCGTCAATTGTGCTTTTGTTCATGGAAAAAAAAAATAGTCCAATGCATGCTAATTTATAGCCAGGGAAGCAATTAAAAAAAAGTTTATTATCCTTTCCCCCCTGCCTCTCAAATGGAGTGTTACAGCAGCAGGGTTTTTTGGTAAACTTGACACAAACTGATGTCAGTGAGCGGGGGAGCAGGGCCAGGAACCAAGCACAGATCTTTACATCTCCTCTCTATGTGAAATGGGACAGCCTTCCAATTTTCTCTGTCTGCCTATACTTGGGAACATGCACACTTCAGGAAAACCTAGGCACAAATACACGTTTCCTTAGGCTTTGACAGCAAATGTGCACAGTACACATTGCCCCCACACAACCACTTTAACAAATGCTAGTTAAACATTAAAGAAAGAATTGCCTAATATAGCCACAATGTAGAGACATATTTAGCCTTCATTATTGAATTTACTGTGTGCCTTTTTTCTGTAAATGAAGGCATATCCTTAATATTCTAAAAGGTAGTAGACACCAATTAATCTGTATGTTAACCCAGATTGCCTCTGGATTTTGTTAGTCCTTGCAAAACCTTAGAACTGCATCAACAGAGGTTTTGCCATTAGTACAGGTCTGGCCTTTTCTTTCACGAGGAACTGTTTGGTTTTTTTCAAAACTGATTTTAAAGAAAGCAATAGATGTCACTACCTACTATGTATTTTAAGTGGTCTCTGAGTGGCATCATGATGTGGAGTTGAAAGTGCCTGAATGATTTCAAATGAGCAGGTGGGCTTTCACAAGTCCCCCCGAAGTCACACGAGTGCTGAGGTCGAGCCACGGCACTGCCGTGGGGCAGGTAGGGATGGACAACCTCTGCAGGGTGAGCTCCTTCTGAGGCATCTTGTGGGCAGAGACCACAGCTCTTCCCTGCACTCCCACCAAGTACCAGAGACCTGAGGGACCTTCTCTCAGTACTTTAAAGTAAAACATAGACTCTTCACTGGTGACCCAAGTGCTGATTACTGAAGAGGGTGGAAATGATTTTGTTCCTCCACCTGTGCTCTCACACAGCAACACCAGCAATGTAACCAGACAGCTCTTGCACATCCACTGCTGCTGGTTTCTCCCTCACTTGCAAGTATTTAATTCTGTACTGTACAAGCCCCAGCTTCTCGGTAACAAATCCAGAGGCAGGGCTGTCAGGGATGGTCAGATTTGCAGTAATACATGCACTACTAACTGTATCTGGGCTGCATTTTTACACAGGACAGGACAGGACATGCAGTGTTAACATGAAGTGGTGTACCATAGAGTACCAGACCTTCACAAACACTGCTATATATTAAGGACTACTGCAAAAGCAAGCCAGGAATAGTCAGGTATCAGGAAGCCATCCCATAGAGTACCAGACGTGCACAAACATTGCTACATATCAGGGACTTTCAAGAGCAAGCCAGGAATGAAGTCAGGTGTCAGGAGGCCTAGACCAGGTCTTCCCAGCAGCATGAACATCTGCCATACATTCTAATGTTCTAATGTTCTCTGCTATACATATATAAAAGTATGTCTCACACAGAGACAAGGCTTTTACCTTCAACAGGCTTCGCTTCAGAAAATTCTTAACCAATGTGTATGCTTGATAGCACAACTTTAACATTAGCAGCACTAGTAGAAGTAGGAATAAAACTCTAAACATAACCCAAAGCTATATGGAGCCACACTACCAATTACAGAGGCCCAAGGAGGTAGTGTAGGCATTTATCACCCCTCATTCTCACCAGGATGATCAGCTTCAAATGATGCCTCTTGCATTTCTGAAGATATTGTTCTGAGCAACATTGGCTTTGCTATCACAGATTGGGAGCTTCAGACTTAATTGGGAAAGCAATAACCCTAAACATAGTGAGGCTACCTTATCTCTCCATTGCTCACTGTGTGGGCAGTTGCAGGACATTTCCACTCTGTATCCCATTCCCTGCACCCCAGTGTGAGAAGAGAAGCCCCCCTTCTGTTCCCAGTGAGGGACACCCAGTGCTGGGAGGCAAAGGAAGGTTTGTGGTGCACCAAGAGGACAAGAAGACCCAGTGCGGAGTGTGAGGAGACAATGTGTGATGGACATGGAGGGCACTAATTTCTTCACTGGTCCTTGCAAGGACCACTGCTGCCAGGTTAGGGGGGGTGTGTGCCACTGTGCAGGTGGCATTTTCACAGGGACCTTGGTCCCAGCTGAAGGGGTGCTCTGGGCATGAGAGTGGCTGGAGATGACCATTCTGGTGGCAGAGTAATGTGTGCAATTAAAGCACCTCCTTCCCGCTTCCTTCCCCTTCCCCCGTTCCCTTTCTCCTCGGTATCCAGGGCTCCTGGCAGTAGCCCAGGAAGGCGAGGGGCTGTCCCGATCGTCGAGGGGCCAGCAGCCTCCATCTATCCATCCATCCCTCCATCCATCCATCCATCCCTCCATCCATCCATCCATCC
>NW_008677099.1:19883-21747 GCF_000695815.1 Acanthisitta chloris
TCGTGCGGCCCGCGGCAGCCGCGCGTCATGGCTTCAGGGTTCTCCTCCTGCTGTCCCGGGCGCCGCTGGCAGCTTCTCAGCGCCGGGTGGGGAGGGCATCCCTCCCGTCTGCAGATACCCGCACCCCAAACCCGCCGCGCAGCCCCACCGCCGCCTCCCCAGGGCTTCCCTCCGCGGAGTGCGTGGCTCCCCAGCCCCGGGCAAGGGGAAAAATAGAAAATAATACATTTATCCGCGAGGGCTTTTATTCCCTTCGTACCACTTTTTCATCTTTAAAACAGTTGTTATAAACTAGCCCTGCTTCGGGGCTTTGCCGTGCTCTGAACCTGAGGGAGGTGAACGTGGGAGAAGAGGGTTGGAGCGATCGGACGGATGAAATGCGGTCAAAAAGTTGGTTTCCCTTCCCGCCTCCCCGTTCCTCCTCCAATTCTAAATCAGAAATTACTGCCCGAGGAGCAGATACTCCGTTTTATTGGCTCGTAAAAAAAAAAAGTTTTCAAAGCCTAATTTCCACCAGATACATTGATTTTCCGTTGAAAACGGAATTAAAACAGTACGCGCGAGTAGGTGCCATTAAAGCTAAGCCATCTTTGGCAGTTAATCACGGGAGAGACGGATTAGGAAAGTCAGTAAAGGAGCACTGGGTTTGAAAAGCAAAAACCCAGAGTTTATGGAGAGTAAGCTCAGAGGAGGAGGACTGAAGCAGCTCAAGAAACAAGAAGAGAGCCTTAATGAGAGTTAAAATTCAGTGTCAGGTTACTTCTCGATATTGCAGGGAATACACCGTTCCTGGACGGGATTTGTGGTTGTGAAATGCATCCCTCGCTAAAATACCGTTTGATACTTGTGCCGAAGAGGAAACCGAAACAATCTTTTTCTTTTAAGCCTCGATTTCAAAAGAAAACAAACAAACAAAAAATAACCCCCCAACCATTCCCCTAAATTTCCAGCCGCAGCTTTGAACAGCTTTCCTGGCTATATTTGCTTCAAACCTCACAGGCGCAGTGCCCCTGTGTTCCCGAGGTCTCCCTGCCCTCCCTTCCCCCTTTTCTGCTGCTTGGATGGTAGGTTCAGAAACAAATGCCCTGCTAAATAATTGCTAGAATCTGAAGGGAAAAAAAAAAAAAAAAAAAGAGAGAGAGAAGGGGAAAAAAAGCCGGGAGAATGCACACCAGCATTCAGGTGCTAACCTACTTATTTGAAAGTAATTTATTTTCCATTTTGCCCGTTTTCCCCCTTTAAAACAGAACGCTGAAAGAAAGAATAAGTGCTTTAACATTTCAGTGTTGTGCTCTGGTAATTACTTTTTCACTTTTCCCCTAAGTTCCAATGTGAAAACCTCACAGGGGGGTCTTTGCTGTAGCAGGGCTACAGTTCCCAATCCCAAGCGCAAGATCTGCAATTACAAACCCATTCGGTGCCCTTCCCTATCATTAATATGCACAAAATCCTGCTGCTAATCTTATAATCTGTTTTGTTTCATCAATTGCTTGCCTAGCACCAGGCAAGAAAGAAAAAGAGAGAAAGAAAAAGAAAGAAAGAGGAGAAGAATAAAGCCGGAAAATTACGGAAAGCTTCGGAAAGTAAACGGAAAAGCCAAATAAATCGGATTTTATTTTTGATAGAGCAAAAATCGTTAAGGCTGCTAAATGGAGGCAGGAATTTCCGCTGGAAGGGCGGTGGTAAAGGAAATTTAAGGAAAAATCTGAATATATCCGACACTTTATTTGCATATTCGATTTCTCCGTGTACGGGTCACGAAGTTCCTTCAGCAGTCGGCTGCGGAGGAGGGAGGGTGCACGTAAACACCTCTGGAGAGAATGTTAATATTCCTTGGGTCTGGCGGGGAGAGGAGGAGGCGCGT
>NW_008677100.1:0-17625 GCF_000695815.1 Acanthisitta chloris
ACCCCACCGAGGGTCCCGTGGGTGAGACCCCAGGTAGCTCCTGGTGCGCTCCCGGTGAGCTCCGGCGTCCCCCCGTGGGTACCGCCGCTCCCTGCATCCGCGTGCGCCGGGAGCATCCTTCCCCGCGGGGGCTGGGGGACGCAGGGGTCGGTGCGCGGGGAACACCCTGGTGCTTGTGGAAACTCTCGGTGTGGGTTTCCCAGGACGTCGAGGTGCAGGGGGATGCGGGATCTTTCCCTTCGCATCACGCACAGCCGTGGTCCATCAAGCCGGGGTTGGTCCAGGACACTGGGGAAGAGCATCAGGAGGGAGCAGTGCGCAGGGAGAAATGGGTTCTGCCTCAGATTCCCCCCAAGCCTCTGTGACCGGTATCTCAAGGGCTTTCTGAAGGAGAGAAGTGGGCACTGGATTTCCTCGTGTTTGTTTTTAATGGCTGTGGGTGGATTTTCCTTGAATGACTTTGACTCCTGGGGTGTTCTGGAGGCCACGGGAAGGATATGCATAGCTCAGCTGTGAGCTGGATGAAGAACTAGCTCCTGGTGTTTGCTTTGGAGCTGATACCTGCCCCTTGCACTTGACGCGCCTCAGCTCGTGTCTCCAGAGGTTATTCCCTGCTGATCTTCTCCAGGACACTTCAGAGTCATGTTCCCCCTGTATCCCATCTGGATGTTTTCCTGGCTGAAAACACAATGAGCAGCTCACTTTTTTGAAGGGAAGAAAATATTGTGGACAGTCATAAAGTGTTCTGGTTTTCTTTAACACTAATATATAGATATATAAGTTTGGGTAAACATTTTTACAGTGGTTTGCTTGGTGTTCTACCACTTCCTCTCTGGCATGAGCAGGGTTGGGATTGGAGCATCCCCAGGAGCTGTGTCAGGCTGGGAAGTGCCACAGATCCTGTGATGGGCACGCAGGACCAGGTCCTTGCTTGTTTAATAACCGTGTGGTTCCTGCTGTTCATCCCCAGGCTGCTTTGGCTGGAGCACCCAGACTTTTACTGGGATGGAGAAGTGTGTTTGCTGTGAGATGCTGTGGGATCATCACTTCACCTAAAGCACCAGAGAGCTTTAGGTGCTGTTAGTTGGGGGCATTGACAGGTTGGATAGGGCTTGGAACAACCTGGTCTAGTGGAAGGTCTCTCTTCCCAATGGGGGTTGGATTGAGATGATCCCTAAGGTCCCTTTCAACTCAAACCATTCTAAGATTCTATGATTGCTAGTGGAGGATTAGGATAAAGATGAGTGTGATGCCACCCTGGCAGCAGTCATTGAAAAAGAGCAGAGTCATGAAAAGGTCATGAAAACAGATGAATCCAGCAGGTCTGAAGTCTGGTTTTGCCCTCTGCCAGGGCAGGGAAGGGACAGGCAACCATGAATTCTACCAGCAGACTGTGCTTCTGCCTTGGTGTCAGGGTGCAGGCAGTGATATGTGCTACAAACAATTCCTAGAAACCTGCGGGCTTGTCAGGCCAAACCACACTGTTACACATTTCCTCCTGCTCAGCCGGGGAAGGTGTGGGTTAACAGCCCTGCACACTGCAGGATTTTCTGTTCTCTGGGCATTAATTCCTTTCATTTATTTACCCTGAAGCTGTGGCTGGAGCCTCTGGCTGAGCAGAGGTTGTGTCCCTGCGGATGCAGGGAGGGATGGCCGGTGTGAGCGACGTGCTGGTGAGGCTGAGGACAAGGGAGTTGCCGTCGTCAGGTCACGTGCGTGAGCTTGCAGCTACTTGCACATCTTCAGTCAGGCACCAGCTTAATTTTTATCTGCCAGTGTACATGGTAACCCTTGTTCCTGGGGTCAGACCAGTGGCCCTTTAATTGCATAAATAAGTAATCATTACTAAATTTCTCCAGAGGAATAAATTCCCAGGAAGGCTGCTGAAGGCTGTGCATTTGATGTGCAGCTGTACAGATTTGGGCATACCTTATATGCTCCATCCTTCACAGAATCATGGAATGGTTTGGGTTGGAAGGGCTCTTAAGGATCATCTAGTTCCAACCCCTTGCCGTAGACAGGGACATCTTCCACTAGAACAGGTTATTCCAAGCCCCATCCAACCTGGCCTTGGAACACCCCAGGCATGCCACTCACTAGATCAGGTGGCTCAGGGCCCCATCCAATCTGTCCTTGAACACTTCCAGGTAGTAAGGGGAAGCTTGCTCCCAACTCCTTTCCACCCTCTCACCCCCCAACAAATAATTGGGATTGAGTAGGGTTGTAAGCATGTAGATGCAGCAGATTTTTGGGGAGAATCTGCCATCTTGTCCTTGCTTGCCCTTGCTTGGAGCTTCGTAGCCTCCAGGAAGGGCAGCACTACTGTTCCTGCAAACCTAGAAGCTGTCTGGGAGAGGTCACGGGGTTAAATGGGACGATGTCCCAGTTGGGGACAAAGACTTTTAGTGCAGGGAAGAGGAGAGCTCTCAGCTCCAGGGGGCTGGCACAGAGCTGCAGGCTCTCCCTGGCAGCCTGCTCTCTGCCCACAGCAGCCGCAGGGCTCTGCATGATTTATATACATTTTTTTCTAGTGACTGAAGCTCTAAAATCTGCAACCTTAAAAAAAAATAATTTTTTTGTGCAAGAGGCTTTTGTGGATGACAGCAAAGCTGAGCAGCCTCAGCCTAAGACTCTTTTGGGGATGATTCAGAGCCCCAAACGGCACACAGCCAGTTTGGTTTGGTTGCTCTGCCTGCAGGGAGATAGCTCCAGGGTTGTCCCATTAGCAGATGGATCTGAGCAGGGAGGGCTTTTCTGGCTTGTTGAGGTCTCTCTGTGCTAGCCCGAGTTCCCAGCTCCAGCTAAGCTGCACTGAAGGGAGATTTGTGCTGAAAGAAATTTAGAAGGTGGAAGTGGGATGCAACTGCAACAAATCCAGGCTCCTTTTTCAGTCAGTGGCGGGGATAAAACCTCAGGCGTTTCCCTGGCACTATTCCAGCTTCTGGAAACGGGTCAGTCCCACTCCATCAGTGATTCCTGTCTGACTGAATACAGCAGGCAGGGACTAGTAGGGGTGGCAGAACCAAAACTGTGCCCAAGTGTTCTGGCACTTCAGCAACCTGAAGGTCATAGATTGGGCCTGTGTCCTGATCTGGTTTGGTTCCTGGTGTACTCAGAGCCTTTAAGTGTGGGTGCTCCATCCAGGGATTTCACACCCACCTGAAATCAAGCCCCAGAGCATTGGACGCTGTGTTAGTTGTGTGTGGGAAAAGAAAGTGCTGAGCAGATCTGGAAAGCACAAACAGCAAAGGATTAGTGGATCAGGAAGAAAAGCTGCAGAATATTACCTCAACCTTGAACAATTTTTGATACGGGGGGATGGGGGAGTGGAGTGGTGGATTTGCCAGAGGAGATAATTCTTAGTCAGGGTCTGTGGGTAGAAATAGTGAATATTCACATTTTTGCATCTGCCTCGTGCTGCAGGTGGGTTTCTTTTTTTCAGGAATTGAGTGTATTGGCTGTGTTAGCAGCATCAAGAGCTTTAACCCTGGTTAGGCACGAGGAAACTGCAACTATGTTATTGCAGCAAATCAGAAATGTGCTGTAGTGACCCACACTGTTCCCTCGTATGTTGGGGGTTAGACAGTCCAGGAGCTGTTCCTGGTAGACAGTTTGTGTGTGGCCACCCATTTTAGGGGTGCAACTGATCTCAGAACTGAGGCCTTGGCACTGTGGAAATCAGGCCCTGGCACGTGATGTCTGGCTCAAGGTTTGGGACTCTCACAATAAAGCCACCAGCCTCATCCAGTCTTGTTTCCTAACTTTGGGTTTCCACTGCCCTGCTCTGCTCCCCCAAACACCACAGGACCTCAAGTGCTCTCCCTCCTTGATGGGATGCTGTGGCCTCCCCTCAGCTTTGCTGCAGGGACATGGTGTTTGCCAGCAGCTTTGTTTTGCTCTGTCCCCTCTGAGCACAGTGTTCCCTGCACTGGCTCTGCTGCTCTCATCCCCTGGCCCCATCCCAAAACTCAGGCAACACTGAGCCCATGTCAAGAGGCACTTGCAGCTCAGCACGGCTAAGCTGGCTGCTGGCCCAGCTCACTTCCAGGCCAGGAATTGCAGGGGAGCTGACACTGCCATGGCTTCCGTGGGGGATCCTGCCACCTCCCGCCGGCTTTAATGGCTTGATTCCCGGCATCACGGGACGTTTGTTTCCTGAGTAATGCGTGCTAGGGACAAACCCTGCTTGAGCCACATGCTGTGTATGTGTGTGGTGTATACAGAAAGGGAGAATCTGAACCATTTTCTTTTAGAAATTTTCCACGAGGTTACTTTGACCCTTTTTCTTAGCAGATTAGGTTATTTTAAGGCTTGTCCTTCAGTAAATCACATCACATCACCTTTTACATTCCAGAGCATCCTGACATGTGCATGTCCGTGTTGGAGGCATGATTGCAGTTGGGCTGATGTAGATGTAACAGAGTAGGTAAGCATGTTGAGGGAAATCTGTGCAATGCACTGTGAAGTAGTCCCAGCACTGCCCAGGGCATTGAGAGTGCAATATCTAGTTCTCATTAGGCAGCTGAGGATTGGTATCCCCATTTCATAGACGGAGAGGTGTAAGCCCAGTTTACAGAAGCCTCAAGCACCTCTCTGGCTGTGGGGATTTCCACGTTGATACTGGAATGTAGATCAGTTCTTCATACTCCACTGCTTGATCGGACAGGGTTTGTCCCTGGCACAAACCATCAAATCACAGAATTGTAGAATCATGGAATGGTTTGGATTGCAAAGAACCTTAAAGCTCATCTTGTTCCAACCCACTTCCATGGTTGCTCCAAGCTGTATCCAGCCTGACCTTGGACACTTCTGAGGATGGGGCAGCCACAGCTTCTTTGGGCAACATGTACCAGTTTCTGTGTGACACCGGAGTAAATTCCAATAACTTCCTGCAGAGTGGATCTGAGCTCTCTGTGTGTCTGTTGTAGATCAGAGGAAGGTTAGCACCTAAACCTGTGGCAGGAGAAGGAAGGTGATAAAACCAAGACTACACAGAAATTGCTGCTTGAGCCAATTCATGGTCTCTTAGTTTCTCATCTCTGGTGGAACCTTTCCAAAATACCAGGGAGAATGGGATGGAGGAGCTGGCACTGTGCTCCCAGGGTGGTCTTTAAAAGTTTGTCCTGAGTTCACCACAGGTGGTTTAGTTACAGGAGACATTTGTGCTCCCCAGCCTGCAGGGAGCAGGATTTGGGATGAGGGTTATGCACAGCATTTGAGCTGGGTGCAGCCCCTTCCAGAGATGAACTGCTCTCTGCCATCCTGGTGCTGTAGGAGCTGCAACACTAAAGTTAACCTCGTGTAGGAAAGGGTCAGAATAAAACCCCAGGCTTCAAAATGGCTTGGAGTTCCTCCAGGTTCTTTTGCTCAACGACAAGAAGAGAGCAATAAGGGAATTAATCACCTGCAACTCTGCAAACCAGTGTTAGCCACTGCTACACAGTCACTGCTGTTATTTTCATGCTGTCCACAACCACTTCTTTTTTTTCTATTTTAAATGCAATGCATTTATTAAACACTTCCCCACAGTTGAGCTCCCTCAGTCCTCCATGCTTTGTTTACCAGGAATTACTGCCTTTCTGAAAGCCTGTGTAAACCTCTAATGCCTGAATACTAGTCTGCAAGCAAATATATCACTTTGGAACAGCCTCAGTCCCAGACAGCAAACGCTGAGGCCAGACTGGTGGGAAAATCAACCATACTCTGTAGGAAATCATCTCATTCAAACCCTTCCATCAGACTGTGACCAAAACGCAAAAGAGCTGGGAAAAAAGCTCGGGTTTCCAATTACTCTCTTCAAAAGGGAGAGAAAAATTGGAACGGGATCGTTCTCCCTCTGTGCTGGGGTTTGTATTGTGGCTGTAATGATCCAGCCTGGCCATCAGCCACTCCCTCCTTCTCGCCTTGCAGCTCCCTCCGAGAACAAACGATACTTGGTTGCTGTTAATTGGGAGCAGCCAAAATAACTGAATCCCCCGGAGATGGGGGGTGAGGATGGAATCTCAACGAGACACCCTGTGGATGAATGTGGCTTTCAGCTGCTCCTACGCCCCCATGAAGGGAAAAGAATAGGGTCTCTGTGAAAGTGAAACAGCCAGTGCTGACCTTGGGTTTCTGGGTTGGTTGGGTTGGTTTTTTTCCTTTCTCTCTCTTTTCTTACGTTAATTACTCACTCATCGCTTTGTCTATCACATGATCACTGGAAATTGCCAACTTGTTCTCACTCATTAATGTCACAAGGTTTAAAAATAAGCAGTCGACCAGGTTCCTGATTTAGTGCTGTTTAGCTGAATATCAGATGTGTTTCTTGTGATTTCTGACTATTATTTTGAAAATCTATGTCCCTCAGCCTGTTTCAAAACTGGCATTTTCCATCTATGAAAGCCTGCCTGGAATCATCTCTGCTGTCAGAGAGATGTGCAGTGTCCAACCTCTCAGAGGCAATGCTCGCTGTGTACACTGAGCTCTTGGGATGAGAGTCTGTAGCAAAATCCTGGCGCGAGCACACACTGTGCAAGCCGGAGCCAGGCTGTGCCTGGGACACAAGCTGCCAGTCTCTCTCACATCCCTGTCAGCATGCAAAGCAGGCAGGCCACAGGCAGTGGAAGGGGTGATGTACCCCTCACATTCCCATGCCTTCATATTCCAAGGCTTGATTGTCGCCCTCGCATGAGTCTTCTGGTTGCTTTTGCTCTGTATGGACAGGTTACGGCATATTGCTGCCTCTCTGCAGATGAGTGCTCTGACCCTGCACCCATGCAGTGTATCTGCCCATATTGGAGCAGGTTTCCAGTTCCTGATGTCCTGGGGTCCACACTAGCATTAGTCAGTGTTCTCCAAGAGGTGAGGAGCTTCAGCATGTCCTTTTTGCTTGTGCTTGTGCCACCATGATCATAGAATCAGAAAATAGTTCAGGCTGGAAGGGACCTTAAAGATCATCTAGTCCAACCCCCTGCCATGGGCAGGGACACCTTCCACTAGACCAGGTTGCTCCAAGCCCTGTCCAACCTGGCCTGAAGCTGCGGTAGAGGAGTTGGGATGAAAGTCGGGTAGTGATGCACTGGCACAGGTTGCCCAGAAAAGCTGTGGCTTCCCTATCCCTGGAAGTGTTCAAGACCAGGCTGGATGGGATTTCATGATTTATGAGTGAACCTTTCTCTCTCCATCAGCTACAAGGAGCCACGATAGACTGGTTGTACGTTGGAACTGGGGGGAGAGAGTATTGCCTCTTTTTCACACCATCCCCTCACAGGAGTGCCCCAGAGTCAAAATTTGCCTTGCCTCCCTAAATTTTGGAATGTAACCCCACAGAGATAAACAAGCTGCTGAATGAACTGTATGCCCCATCACAGATCAGGACCCTGCAGACCCTTAGGAGAGAAACAAACTGTATGTGAGCATATACATCATCAACAAAGACCAAGGGTGCTCTCTTCAGTCTTAAGCATCTGTAAAACTAAAATAGCATTTTCAGGGCCCATTTTGCCTTCTGCATCTCCATCAAATTCAGCAGGCAGATTGTCCTGTGGCAAACAGGGGAATTAAAAAAACAGTCTTGAGAGGTGCTGAGGAAGAAAGCCTGAAAAGTGTACAGCAGAGACAACTGCTGGAAAATGGACAACAAATTGTGACAACTCCCCTCTGCTAGAATACGGAAGCAACATGCAAATATTTTGTCTCTTATCAGAGGCTTTGGGTTGCGAGAGGAAATGAGACTTGCCACCTGCTTCAGAGTCTGCTCTCATTTTGCTTTTTGTGCTGTCTCACCCTGGGTCTGCCAGGTTCTACCTCCCTGCCTGCACTCTCTCATGGTGTTTAACACGATCCTATCCCAGCATGGGTCTCCCATGCTCAAGCTTTTCCACATTCTCAGCTCTGCCAGCAGCTAGTATCTGATGCAACAGGAAAAAAATACACCATTTCTCACACTCAGGCAAAATACTTACTTGCATTTACTGATTTTTGGCCATCTCTATGCTCTGCAGCTCCAGCTGGGTGCATATAAGATTAGGAGTCAGATCCCACTCTTGCAAAAGTGTGTGTGTTGGCTGCACAGGAGTAACCACAGAGTCTGTTGGGTCTCCATCAGCACCAATGTCAGTTCAAGCATGAGCATCTGTGATGAGTTCTCCTCTATTTTGTCTGACATAAACATCAGCAGGGAAGAGAAATATCTAGGTTATTGGGAAACAGCAAGTGTTGGGAATTAATTCAGTGCTGGGAGGTGTTCTCCAGATGTTAGGATCCTGCTGTGCCCTGAACCTGAATCTTTCCAGCCAGAGCTTAGGAACTCTGCAGGTTGCCAAGGAACAGAGCAGAGCAGGCAGAGGAGTGCCCAGCACTGGGTTTGGGTGCTCTGAGCATCCAGGCACATCTCTTCCAGCCCGTCAACATGGCTCCATGGATGCTCCCAAGGCTTCGACGCTGTACCCAAACTACAGTCAGGTCTGATGTGGAGCCTCTCATTTCTCCATCACTTCCCAGTCCTCGGCCTTCTTACATGTGGAGGGGTAAGGGCTGCAGGTTTGGGACTGAATTTTTCCAGTTCTCCCTCTGCCCTACTCACTGCAGCAACCCCAGACATAACCCAAGTGCAAGTTGTGAGTGGGAACCTGAGCTTCTTTGCAATCTCCATGATTTGGTTGAGATTATCTTCACTCATGTGCGGACAGGCAGGTTATCCCTTAGATGAGTAATTACACCCCGGTTTTGTCCCTGAGCAGTTTGTTCCGGGGAGAAGGGTGAAAAATCCCCTTCATGAATCATCAGGTGCTTTCTTACCATCTAACTGCTTCTTGCACCCCCTTGTTGGCAGCTCCTGGTTCCTCCTGAACATGCTCCAAGCTGAGTGCCCAAGGAGGTGGGGAGAGAAGCTTGTGACATTGCTGTGTCCACCTGACATAGGTTGAACTGCAGGGACAGGGCTGTGCCATCCTTCTCCATGATGAATATAGGTCTACTGGCCGGGGAGAAGATACCCCCTGGGAATCTGGTACTCCCTCAGACCCTCTTCTAACTTCCCAGAAGACCTGGTACCCCTAAACTCCCATAATATTCACAGAATCATGGAATGGTTTGGGTTGGAAGGGACCTTTAAGACCATCTCATTCCAACCCTCTGCCATGGGCAGGGACATCTTCCACTAGACCAGGTTGCTCCAAGCCCTGTCCAACCCGGCCTTGAACACTTCCAGGCATGGGGCAGCCACAGCTTCTCTGGGCAACCTGTGCCAGTGCCTCACCACCCTCACAGGGAAGACTTTCTTCCTAATGTCGCAACTAACCCCGCCCTCTGTCTGTGTGAAGCTGTTCCCCCTTGTTCTGTCACTCCAGGCCCTTGTCCAAAGTCCCTCCGCAGTTCTCTTGGAACCCTCTTAGGCACTGGAAGGGGTTCTAAGGCCTAGTGTCTCATGAGGAATGGCAGCACAGTCTTCTCCCTGCTGCACCACTGTTAACATTTCTTCTTTCTCCCCTCCTTACAGGGCACAAAGACGACATTCCCTAGCACCGGGCTCAAGACCGCCGCAGGCAGGGAGATGACAGCCATCCTGGAGCGGATCAGCACGCTTTCCCTCAGTGGGCAGCACCTCAGCCGGCTGCCCCGGCTGCTGGAGGATGGCTTCCCCAAGATGCCTTGCACGGTCAAGGAGTGTGAGGTGCCACAGCTCTTCCGCGAGCCGGGCTACCGTCCCACCGGCCAGGACTGGCGCTACTACTTCCTCAGCCTCTTCCAGAAGCACAACGAGGTGGTCAATGTATGGACTCACCTCCTGGCAGCACTGGCTGTGCTGCTGAGATTCAAGACGTTTGTGGAAGCTGAGCAGTTACCCATGGACGCGTGGTCCTTGCCTTTGCTCATCTTTGTCCTCTCCTCTGTCACCTACCTGACCTGCAGTCTCTTGGCCCACCTGCTGCAGTCCAAATCAGAGCTGTACCACTACACATTCTACTTTGTGGACTATGTTGGAGTCAGCATCTACCAGTATGGCAGTGCCCTGGCTCATTTCTACTACAGCTCTGACCAGGCCTGGTATGACAAGTTCTGGCTTTTCTTCCTGCCTGCTGCAGCTTTCTGCGGCTGGTTGTCCTGTGCCGGCTGCTGCTATGCCAAATATCGGTACCGACGGCCTTACCCCATCATGAGGAAGATGTGCCAGGTGATCCCAGCTGGGCTGGCATTCATCTTGGATATCAGTCCTGTTGCTCACCGGGTGGTTGTGTGTCACCTGGGGGGCTGTGAGGAAGATGCTGCCTGGTACCACACATACCAGATACTGTTTTTCCTTATCAGTGCTTATTTCTTCTCCTGCCCTGTCCCTGAGAAGTACTTCCCTGGCTCCTGTGATATCATTGGCCATGCCCACCAGATCTTCCACACCTTCCTGGCCATCTGCACCCTATCACAGCTGGAGGCCATTCTTCTGGATTACAAGAACAGGCAGGAGATTTTCCTGAAGAGACATGGGCCTTTCACTGTTTATCTCTCCTGCATCTCTTTTTTTGGCTTGGTGGCTTGTAGTGCCATCACAGCTTACATCCTGCGGTGCAGGATCAAGGCCAGCCTGGCTAAGAAGGACTCCTGAGAGTCACAGATGTGACAGGCATGACATCACCAGTGAAAATCAAGAAAAGGGGCATAACCTATTAGAGACATGACTGTCTTACTTGCCTAACATGCTGTGACTAACCAGGACCCTGGACTCAGGTGGAGGGCTGGAGACTTCATGCCGGATGCATTTTCACAGCAGGGATTGTCATCCAGGGTGGGGATATGGACTGTGTTAAGCCAGAACAAGTCACTTAACCAAGGATGCTGGTATAGGCAGAGGTTTCTTGTTCATTCTGTTAAAGCTGTGGGTGATACCTTGCTGAATGTCAGGGAGGGCAGCCTGAAGGC
Organism: Acanthisitta chloris; assembly: GCF_000695815.1. NCBI lineage: Eukaryota > Metazoa > Chordata > Aves > Passeriformes > Acanthisittidae > Acanthisitta > Acanthisitta chloris. Next base: position 10,897 of record NW_008677100.1, read on the forward strand.
TGTGAGGCTGTAGAAGAATCTGCCAGGGCTCACAACACCATGAGGGCGGCAGCTGGATGTGATAACCTCTCCAGGTTTTGCCATATTTGTGGGCTACCTGTTCCTGTCAAAGGCAGTAGGAAGGTTTCAGGGGGAGTCTAGATTTGTAGGGTTCAGCTGTGAGGGCATGTGTGGCACAGTGGCTGGTATAATCCTTTTCCTGTTCCAGCCAGGTTCTCTCTATGATCCCCTTGTCAAGTATGTCAATGCCAGGTTGTTGAAGTGGCTTTATCAAAACATCTTTGGCAACTTAGGCCTGACCTGAGGTCCTCTAGGACAAACTGGGTCTGTATCATCTGTGTAGGGAGTCAGCTGACCTCTAGTGATGTCCATGCAGTGTAGAGTAACTTGGATGTGAGCTGTCTGATACAGGAAAGGTTCTGATCCTCCAAAAGCCCTACCGTGGTCATGGCCCAAAGGGTATGAAGGTGAAGTAGTCTTTATTGCCTTCTTTGGGACACCGTACAGTCCTTGGTGGCCCTCTTGGGAAAGCTAACCTTGAAGCTGCAGGGTTGCTTTTCTCTGACCAGTGTGACTCTGGCATGTTTTTATCAGCACTACATGAAGGTAGAAGAGCAAAAGGTAGGAGCAGGGTGACAGCATTAGGGTCCTGTGCAACCTTGGGATGGATTTGTCCTTGAGACTTGGTGATTCCTGTGTGGAATAGAAAAGATAGTGGTCAGGGACACTTAAAGTCCATGAGTCACTGCTGGCCAAGTTGTAGTAAGGGTTGGGTTACCATGTACCCCACTAGACGAGTCCCTTCTGTGCTTGCCTGGGGGCAATATCAGATATGAAGCCACACTGAAGCTATGTGAGACCCAAAGCCTCAAATACCTTGACACCTGGCAAATTTCCAAGGAAGTATAAATCCTTGCTGAAACCAAGGAATTCATGGGATCTATTCCAGCCACAGATTTGTCTCACTGAACCCAAAGGCAGGCAACTGAATTGTGATTGCTGGTTCTGAGCAGGCAGTGTAGGTTGGGGGATACAGTTTGTGAGGATAAGCACTGATTTCTCTACTTGATCTGTGTTTTAGCTATTGAGGTGTGTTTGTGTACATGTGTGTGCACATGATTTATTATTCAGAAGGGTTTTACCTTTACATTTTATACCTGCAGAGCCTCCTAGCTGGGTCAAGATTAGCCTGAAGGAAACAGTGCTGTGCTGCTGGAAGAGCAAGGTGGGCCAGACAGCAGATCTATTAATAGGTGATGGAAAACAGATCTATTAATAGGTGCTTTGCTGGTCCTGTGTTTTGTGGATAAACTTGGAACTCATGGCCCTATAGACAAATGAACTACAAAAGAGGAGGGAAGTAAGTTTGGAGTATAGGAGAAGAAATAATAGGAAAGCCTTCAGGAGGTCATCGAGTTCAACCTTTCTCATCACTCTGGGCCTCCTGGTTTATATCCAGTCCAGCTTAGAAATTAATGACTTCATTTCTTTCAGTGTCTTTTGATGGTACAGCCATGCTGACCTAGCAGCAAATTTGCCTCAGGGGAGATGCCAAGCAGGGATGGTCCTACTTAGACCTTCCCATCATCATCCCTGTATCATCATATCCCTTCCCATGCACAGAAGCTCATCTCACCATGAAGTAAGCTGGTGCTGGGAGATGGACTGTCAGGAAACCAATCCTACTGAAAAAATGTCAGTAATTTTTGGCTTGTTTTAACTTGGAGCCAGCTCACTTGGACCATGCTGCTGCCTGCAAGGAAGGGCTGGAGTGGAGGCCAGCAGATCCTCCTTGCATAGCAGCTAGAAGCTCAACTAGGTTAGCTGTGCTGATGAACTGCGCACTCCATGACCTCTGTGGTTTTGCTTGTGCATCTCCTCCCAGTTTGGGGAAAGACTTCCGGTGGGAGCAAAGCTTTTTCCTTTTTTTTGGCCTTGATTTTGGGGTAGGTAAGGTAGAATAAGGCACTGAGTGTAGATCTGGCTGGATGGCATCAGTGGGCTCCTGTGCAGGAAGGGGTGTAAATCAGGATGGTCCAGAGCTCATTTCTGGGATAAAATGGAGAGGGATCAGGCATGGCTGTTAGTAGCAAACCTGCTCTGTTGCTACCTGGATTTATGCTGGTACCAAAGGAAGGGATCACCCAGGTGTCTCCTTCTCCAAGGGTTTAGCGTGACATGTCCTGCCTATGTCAAAGGAGGGTGAGTACAGTAATGCCACCTAGTTCAGGGTCAGGAAGAGGAACCCACGTGGCTCTTCCAAGGTATTTTGGGTCATACGTCTTCTCCTCTGTGGTCCAGCAGAAGTGAAACTTCTCCTCTGGAGCAGCTGTTTGACAATGGTGGTGTTTTTGCATACTCTTACTTTACCACTCAGGTGAAGCCACTCCCATCCCCGTGTGGCCCTGCACTCCAGCCTGGAGCTGACCTTCTGGTTACTATGATGGGTGGATTGAGCAGGGACCTACAATACGGATTTGTGCTGCTGTGAGGATGTGCCCTTGCATCACAAAGGGCTCACAACACACTGGAGCTTCCTTCATCCGTGTCTCCATCCTCCTCCTCTTTCTCCAACCAGCTTATTTCCTTCCTTCATCCCCAGATTTTGTCCTTGTGCCTTATGTACCTGGCTGCCTACCTGAGCAGACTCCACATGCTGTGCAGTCTGCTAGCCCTCAGCTGGGAAGTGGCCGTGGATGCCCTCTGGAAGCCCTGGCATTGATCCAGAGGAAACCAGAGAGCACAAGTGCTGCTGTGATAAATGCTCAGCTTGTCTTGGAGTTGCTCAGGGCCTTCTTCTTGGGCTCACTGCTTGGAGCACATCTCCTTCCATCCTGGCTTTCCTAAGGAGGCACGCCTGGGAAGGTTATACCAGTGGCCAGGTTTGGTGAAGAGCTGACCACCAAAGGTTGAGCACAGCTGAGATCCCAAAGGGACTGAGGTCCTAACCCTCTCCCCCAAGGATCTCTGGATCTGAGATAGTATTCTTGCAAGTGTTGCAAACCAGGACAACTCCTGAGAATTCATCCCAATGTGCCTTATGCTATTGCTTTTCAAGATTCATCCTGATGGAACCTGAGGCTCAGGAGCAACCTCTCTGCTACCTGCTAGGCCTTGATTGCTCTTAGGAGCTGATTCCCACTGAGGGGATTTTCTCAGTGTGTGGAGCAGGAGGGGAGGATGGAGACAGGTGACTTAATTTGTATTTATGTCTAATGATTCGTGTAACGAGGCAAGGACAGGTTCCTGGTGTGCCTTGCAATTTACATCTTTTACTGACGATTATTTCTAAGCACTGTTTGTTACTAAACAGAAGTACAAAAGAGTTTGTATTTTTTTCTCTGGAAAAGTGGGAAGGGTATGGGTGTTCCATATGAACCATCCCCTTCCCAGCTCCCATCTGCTGACTTTGTATTGTTGAAAACATTGACAATATTTTAAGCTTTGTACTGTACTGATCATTATTTAAAAACCTTAGTGAAAAAAAAATTGTGGAGGCAAAACTTGGTGTGGTGTGAAATTCTCAAGTGCACAACTACAGAAGTTTATGAGTTACTCATTAAGAAGAATAGAGGGAGGATATATTATAGTGGATGATAATTATAATGATGAATAATAGGGTGTGGTTTTATCTGTGCTTCTCAAAGCACTTTCCAGGTTTGACAATAACTCATGGATTTCATTCTGTTTTCATGGGGCTGAAGTGCCCCATGAGGACCAAGACCTGCAGAGAGGCAGCCACCCACTACAGTGTCACCCATATTGATCATCTCTTTAATCCTTCCCTGTAAGCTCTCCGTTGGCTCAGAACTCCATGCACTCCAGCTGTTCTCTTGCTAAAGGGCAGCTCCCCCTCCTCACCTTCTTGACCTGTCCTTAAAGAGCCTGTCCGTATCCCTCCATTGCAACACTCGTGTCATGGGAGTCATCCCACCACATCTTCCTGATCCCAATGAGATCGTAGCGCTGTGGCTGCACACAGATGTCTGATTCATCATGCCCATGCTGCCTGCATTACTGTACACACACTTCAGGGAGACACTCCAGCACAATTCCCAGATTTAGGGATCCCAGTTTTAGGGATTTCTCCATCATGGCCTCCATCATTTTGCGATCCCTTTCTGTCACATCGTTTTGGGTCCTCACCTTATCAGCCTTGTCCAGGAGGATCGTGTCTGATCAGGTATATTCCCCATCCCCAAGGATATACACTTGGTGTGAATTCCAGTCCTCGAAACCTCTAAAAAATCTTCTATTTTTCCTTCTATTAACCAATAATTTTAATTATTCTTATCATAGCACGTGGGCCAAAGCTTCTGTACAGTTGTGCTTTCACCCACCAGAGGGCGAGTTGTCTCCATCTCTGTCCTCTGCTGCCACGAAGGCAGAGCCTGATAAAGAATCCCTTTTCCCTTTCACAAGTAGGCAGCAGGGATGTAGGATTTTAACCTTGTCAAGCCGAACTTGTCTATACAGAAGTTGTCAAAGATGCAGCTGAATCCACATCTTCTGCATTCCACTTCAATTCCTTATTCCACATTTCTCCTCCCTCCTGTGTTTTGGTTACTATTCCTGAGAAAGTAACAGCTTCCGCTATGGCTTTCCTTAATCTTTCTTTCATAGGGACATAGAATGGTTTGGGTTGGAAGAGACTTCAGACATCATCCAGTTCCAATCACTTGCCATGGGCAGGGACACCTGCCATTAGAACAGGTTGCTCTAAGCCCTGTTCAGCCTGGCCTTGAACACTTCCAGGGATGGAGCATCCTCAGCTTCTCTGGGCAACCTGTGCCACTGCTCATCACCCTCACAGGGAAGAATATAATCTGAAACTGCCCTCTGTAAGTGGGAAGCCATTCCCCCTTGTTCTGTCACTCCAGGTGTTTGTCCAAAGTCCCTCTCCAGCCTTCTTCGAGCCCCTTTAGGCACTTGGAAGGGGCTCTAAGGTCTCCCTAGAGCCTTCTCCAGGCTGAACAACCTCAGCTGTCTTATCCTGTCATCATTGTAAGCTGTGCACAGGGCCCTCTGCCACACAGCCTTGTCACAAAGGTGCTGTCACTCTTGTCGAGGATAATCCCTGGCACACAGTGGGAAGTTCCCTATTCGGAGCAAGGCCCTGGTCCCTGATACACACTGCTGGGATATCACAGCATGAAAAATCAGAGTGAGAGCTTCAGCCTCTGCACCTGTGTCTGAGTCAGCCATCACACCAGCAGCTTTGCTGTCTTCCAGATCCAGCAGTTCCAGACCTGCCTGGCCTTCAATCCATTATTTTCCTTTCTAAGCTCATCAGCATCATTCTTTATCTCCCACCAGCTGGCTTTCTTCCCTCTCCCACACCGTGGTCAGACAGACAGTCTGGCTGCATTTCTCCCTCCCTAACTTCTGCTTACAAAACACTCAGATCCTGCTGGCTGCCCTTGGATCACAGCCTGGCTTGTCGTCTGTGCTGCTGATAAACAGAACAAGGGTCACAAAACCCCTCTTTTTTTCATAGAATCATGGAATCATAGAATGGTTTGGGTTGGAAGGGACCTTAAAGCTCATCTCATTTCAACCCCTGCCATGGGCAGGGACACCTTCCACTAGACCAGGTTGCTCCAAGCCCCATCCAACCTGACCTGGAACACTTCCAGGGATGGGGCAGCCACAGCTTCTCGGGACAACATCCAACATGTCTTTTTTTCTGGAGATGGATTTAGCTCTCTTTTCCTGTCACATTTGGGAGCGATTTTTGCACAACCGCTTTTTCCTTTATGGCACTTCTATCGCTTTTTTTATGCCCCTTCCTTCAGAGATAAAAACTGTGTTTTAAACAGAGGAATTATGCCAGGGCTGCATGTTAAAACCATTCTGTTTGGCAGCTCATATACATACTATACACCTAATGAACCAGGCTGGGAGGAGACTATGAGGGGCTGGGAGGGCTCTTAGGGGGCTATGAAGGGTTGTGAGGGGCAATGAAGGAGATATGAGGGTGCTGTGAGGGACTTGTGAGGGGCTGTGAGGGCTGTGAAGGGGCTGTGAAGGGCTATCAGTGGGCTATGAAGTGCTGTGAGGAGGCTCTAAGGGGGTGTAAAGGGTCTCTGAGGGCTATGAGCAGGTTATGAAAAGCTCTGAGGGAGCTGTGAGGGCTATCAGAGGGCTGTGAAGGGCTCTGAGGGAGCTGTGAGGGGCTACGAGGGGTTCTGAGGGGGCTGAGAGGGGCTGTGAAGGGCTGTGAAGGGACTATGAGGGAGCTGTGAGGGCTCTGAGGGGGCTGTGAGGGGCTGTGAAGGGGCTGTGAGGGACTACGAGGAGTTCTGAGTGGGCTGATCGGGGCTGTGAGGGCTGCGAAGGGACTATGAGTGAGTTGTGAGGGCTGTGAAGGGGCTGTGAAGGGCTGTGAGGGGGCTGTGAGGGGGCTGTGAGGGGCTATGAAGGGCTGTGAGGGGCTGGGGACCTGTGAGGGCTGTGAAGGGGCTATGAGAGAGCTGTGGGGGCTGTGAAGGGGCTGTGAACGGCTATCAGCAGGCAATGAAGGGCTCTGAGGGGGCTGTGAGGGACCTGTGAGAGGGTTATGAAGAGCTCTGAAGGAGCTGTGAGAGGACTGTGAGGGGTTCTGAGGGGCTACGAGGTGTTCTGCGGGGGCTGAGAGGGGCTGTGAAGGGCTGTGAAGGGATAATGAGGGAGCTGTGAGGGCTCTGAGGGCTCTGCGATGGCCTGTGAAGGAGCTATGAGGGGCTGTGA
>NW_008677101.1:0-7077 GCF_000695815.1 Acanthisitta chloris
ATGTCACTACTCACAGTGTGTCTCTCCCAGCTGTGCTGTGTTTTTAATAGAAGCTCCTTAAGATCTGCTCGAACTTCAGTTCTGAGCTCCCAAGTTTGGTTCAGGACATTTGTGCTCAGTTCTGGGCCCCTCAGCTCAGGAGGGACATTGAGGGGCTGGACCAGGTCCAGAGCAGAGCAACGAGGCTGGGGAAGGGACTGGAGCACAAGTGCCATGAGGAGAGGCTGAGGGAGCTGGGGATGTTCAGCCTGGAGAAGAGGAGGCTCAGGGGAGACCTCATCACCCTCTGCAACTCCCTGACAGGAGGCTGGAGTCAGGTGGGGGTTGGTCTCTTCTCCCAGGCAACCAGCAGCAGGACAAGAGGGCACAGACTCAAGCTCTGCCAGGGGAGGGTTAGGTTGGAGATTAGGAAGAGATTTTTTACAGAGAGAGTGATCAGGCATTGGAATGTGCTGCCCAGGGAGGTGGTGGATTCACCATCCCTGGAGGTTTTCAAGCTGAGACTGGATGTGGCACTTAGTGCCATGGGCTAGTGACCACGGTAGGGTTGGACTGGATGATCTTGCAGGTCTCTTCCAACCTGATTGATTTTATGGCTCTATGAAGGCAGAGGAAAGCTCTGGCACTGATGGAGCTCTGGGAAGGGGCTGCCATCCCCCACCCCAGGGTCAGGGATGCTTGTGAAGAAAGAGATTAAGAGCAAAGTTGTTACAGCCTCTACTAATCTGGCAATGACACTGATTCTCCAACCCACATCAGTGGAGAATCAGAGGTTGGCAGGCTGGTTTTCAAGGATCTGACCTTGCCCAGGCCAAGATTCCTCCCCTTAACCCTCACCTCCACACAGTCATCCACCTGCACATCAGGAATTCAGACCGTGTTCACCCATTTTTACTATGCATATTAATAAATATTCTTTATTTAAATTTTGCACATTGCGCTTTAACATATTACATCCAAAACATTTTGCAAATGGATGTCTACTTTGTAAAATCTTATATTCAGCTCCTTGTCATTCTGTACAGAATTATAGGTACAACATTACTTTGCCACTAGTTTGCTTTTTTTTGTAAGTCTCACAGGAAGAGAAACATTGAATGAAAAGAGATGGCTTAAATTAGAAGAGAGGCTTGCAACAGCTACTCAACTAAGGATACAAGCCTGGAGAAAGAACAAAATTAAGGAAATCACCTCCACCAGCCTCCCCACCACCGAAAAAAAAAAAACCAAGAGAAAAGAATCACATTAATTTAAGATAAAATTTTGCTTTTAGTCACTAAATTAAGTTTGGAAGGAGAAGGCGCAGTAGTCATCTCGAGTCTCAGTGACAGAGTGGTGGGATCAGCTTCAGTTGGCTCCAGCTGTTGCCAACCAGCTGTTGCAGACAGGCCCCTTGTGGTCGTTGAGGCGACAGTACTTGTTGAACTTCTCCTTCAGGTGCTGTCGGTACTGCTCTCGGTTGCTGTAGAAAGACTTGTTGTTTGCCATGAAGGACTGGATTTCATCTTGGGAGATGAACAGTTCCTCGTCAGAAGTGCATTCAGACTCATCCTGCAAATGACAACAGGGATTTTCAGAGCTCCAGCATCACCTGCATGCAGCTGCACACCTTGTGAACAGCTGCTCTGCTTTCCTGTCACAGCATCCCACGTCCCTGCTGGCTGATCCAGACACCCAGGGCTCTGCTGGTTTGTGGGCAGCCAACACAGTCAGGAAATTCATCTCAATCAGTGTCAGACTTAGCATGTTTCCATGGGAAGAGGATGGGGTTTATTAGAGGCTCTGGGGGAAAAGGAAGCAAGGAGGAAAAAAGGGGGCAAAGAACGGGAGGGAGGGAAAAAGGGAGAGGAAGGGGGAAAAAAAGGGGGCAAAGGGGAAAGGATGCAAACAAGGAGAAGGAAAGGGAGAGAGAAGAAAGCTGTCCAAGGAGCCTGCAGTGGGAAGTAACATTTGAGGCCTGAAGGCAGCAATAATGCCCACTTCATGCTAGAGAATAATGCAATCCTTGACAATGAACACTTAGAACACAAGTTCTGTCATTGCATTCCAGTGACAACTTCTCCTCCTCTGCAAAGCATTTCAGCATTAAACTTCCCAGGAAACATGCACAAGCAGATGAACTAAACACTGGGAGAAAAAGCCACAAATCTTAAGTTTAACAGTTCCTCAGTGGGATGTGAGTTCCAAGCCCCACCCTCAGCCCTGAGGATTACAGCAGGATGCTACAGCCTAAAATTCCAAGGCAGTGGTTACTTACAAGGAGTTCCACTAAGCTTTTGGCACCTTTTCCAGTATCAGGAACAAGTGACATTTCTGTAGGTTCTGCAAACTGTGACACATTTTTGATGTGCTCAAACCAAGGCAACTGCTGGCTGCTTTTTTCTGAGCTGCAGCAGCTCTCAGCGTGTGTGTCTTTGGTCTTGTCGCGATGAAACTCTGTGTGCGTGAGATTTCCTGAGGTCTCTCTGCTACCTGGCTCTGCCAGACAGCTTCCAAGTTTCTGAATCTGAAACGGAAAACAGCCTGGGATGAACTACCAGCAGTATTAAACATGGAATGTTCAAGTTTTGGGTGGAAGCAGAGGGGGACGAAAAAGGGAAGTTCGAAGGAGAGAAGGGATAAATGTTTTCAAACAGGTGCCTGAGGAGGAAGGGGATGCACATCATTCACTGAGAGTGAGCAACAGTGCATGTGCCCAGGAACATAGAATAGACTCATTCCACCACAGCCTGCTCCAGGAAGGGCCTTAAATCCCAGCCCTGGATGGAGAGGGAACAGGAGATCCCTGTTACTCCGTTTTCAGCATTACTCACAACTGACATTTTAAATCCTTCACCAACTTCTTTCATTTTAAACCATTTAAAGAAGCATCTGGCAGAGCCATCCATGTTCCTTACATGTTCATTCTCACACTTCAAGGCTTTGCTTTTCTTTTTCTTCTTTTTGTTTTTGCCTTTTGTGCTATTCTCTTCCGCATTAGCCCAACATTCCACGCAGCTATCTCCATCCTCCTCCTTGTCGTCGCAGCGATGGACGCAGGGATCGTCTCCTGAAAAGGACAGGGGGTTTCTCCTCAGTTACTGCAGTTCTGAGGATGCTAAAGCATTATTCTATCCTTCCCAAACCTACCATTTTCATCATGGTTGCAGATGCCTTCAGTGCAGGCCACGTCTGAGCCCTCTCGAGATCCTGTTTCGCTGCCCTCCATGCTCGACGAATAGCCACAGTCACTGCCAGTACAGTGTGGAGATAAACCTGACACAAAGGCAAAAATTACTGGCATCTACAGCTATGACTCTATAAAAAAAGAATTCATAGAATTATAGACTGGTTCAGGTTGGAAAAGACCTCAAGGATCAGCTCATCCCACCCCTCTGCCATGGGCAGGGCCACACTAGTTCTGCTAAACCAAAGGAACCTTCCCCAAGCCTGAGTGAACCTTCCACTAGCCCAATTCTACAAAGAAAAAAAAATGTTATTTTTATAAAGACCTGACCACTGTTAACCCCACAAATGCTAAGTGTTTTAAAAAGTGAATAATAAAAAAAAAAACTTTGAACATACCTTTCTTGATTTTAGGTGAACCTAATAGGGTCCCACTACTAGGACAAGTGCAAGAAGTGCTTTCATTAGTAACAATTACTTCTACACAGTTGTTGGCTTCTTCGGTGCTACCACAGGCTTTGCAAGTGCTTTCTGTGAAGTTTGAGTTCTCCTTGAAACCAAAACAAAACACACTTACTTGCAGGCACTGCAAGGAGCTCAGCCAGCAGCTTTGGAAAGGATTCTCTTTCCACAAGGAAAGCAGCTGACTCTGATAACAGCATTGCTTGGAATTCTTCACCAGTACAAGAGAAATAAACAAAACCCCAACCACCACCTGCTTTGCCCACAACTATCTGAGCTACAGTCAGGGATGAAATTCACTCAACAGATCCTGAGTAAGAATTGCACTTAGTCAATTAAAGTTTCCCCCCACCAGAAATTCAATGGGAACTGTCTACAGGTAGCACTTGAATTCACAGATTTAAAGGGATCTTGAGGAATAATAGTTGAAAAATATTCCACCACAACCTGAACTCCAAACCCCCAAGAGCTGAGGAGCTCCAGGTAAATACTTTACAAAGCCTTTACCATGCTGAGCAAGCATTAAATTCCACCAGTGACCAAAATGAGTTCCTGAAACACAGTAAAACCCTCCCGAGAACTCTTCCACGGAACACTGAGCTGCTGAGTGCAGCACCCAAAAGCCCCAGCTATCCCTGTTTACCTTTGCCTGATTGATTTCCTTCTCTTCTGGTGCCTGCAAAGGAGCAGGGAGCTCACACACACACTTATTTTTCCTTCTGTTCTTCCTCTTTTGGCGTTTCTTCTCTTGTTTCAGCTCCCGCACTCTTTCTTCTTCTGAGAACTCTTCACAGAGCTGTTCCAATCGACTAATACCCTGCACTTTTTCCACAGCCATCTGTTTATAGGAGGTTAGATCTATTAATAGATGTTATCACCATCCAAGCTTTTACATTTATAAAAAAGGAGGAGGAAAAGAGTCAGTAAGAAAGACACAGTGACAAAATGACTATGGCAGGAAAATGCCCATTCAGTTAGTCACTCAGTTCAGATTGCTGGAGATACTTGTTTGGGGGAGCTCTGTGTTTCACTTACAATTTTCAGTGAAAAGCTGCACATTTTAATGCATTTTTGGATCTGTTTACATGGTAGATACTCTGATTATTAAAGACAGCAGCACAAAGAGACATTAGAACTACTGTGACAAGAATTCCTGCAGCTTTGTGCAGGATAACCAGTGAAAACCCTAACTGATTTCCTAAGCAGTCCAGTGTGAAGTGGAGATGTATCTCAAAAAACAGCAAATATCTAAATTAGTTCCTTAATATTAAGTTTGGAATAAATATCATGATGCCACATCCACATACAGAGTGAACAGAATATAGTTAAACTAGACAACTATTCTGGATCAATGTTCCCACAGAGGCAAAAATAAATTCATTGGTTTGGCTTTGATTTGGTTTTTGTCTCACATCACTCTGAGAACTCTGAGACAAAATGAGAAGAACCAATTCGAGGTTTTTAGAGGGATCATTATGAATGGAAAATAAACATAAAAAAATAAAATCTATGTCATACCAACTATTAACTAGTATTAACTACTGCTATATGTTAAAGGAACCACAGGGAGTTCTGTCTGAAGCTCAGGATGCCTCAGGGATGCAAAGTGCACTTGGAACACATTGAATGCAAGAGTTAGCAGTTGTGTTTGTAACCCAAAAGCACATCCTTCACTTTTTACCAATAAACCAAATAAAAACTATGGTAGCCTGAGCTACTTTAAATGCCATCAGGTAGAAAAAAACCCCCCAGAAATCACTGTGAGTTATAACCACAGAAAGCTCAGAGCACTGAAAGCAAACACAAGCCTCAATCTTTTGTGTTCCAAGACTGGACACCCTCAGTGGTGCTGTGCATCGATACCACATACAGCTGCCCACAGTGAGCAAGGGATTGACTCCCACACCCCTGAAGCTCCTTCCAGCCCAATGTTAGCAGAAAGCAGAAGAAGAATTGAGTTGATTTGACCTCGAAGCTTTTGCGTAGAGCATCGACCCCGAGGTAAAACAGCATCTGCCACGTCTGCTCCTCCGCCCGCAGCTTCTGCCAGATCCGGTGCAAGCGCTCGTAGAGGTGAATGCCCAGGCAGGTGAGAACCTCCTCCTGGGCTATGTCTATTGTCTTGGCGTGTCGTTCCCTCCGTCTGCAGGAAGAGTTGAAGCAAAGCACAGCACTGTTAGAGCAGCTGGAAGGCTACCAAGAGATCAAAGCAGTGGATGACGTGTTTTCTTGGTGTACAACTGCGGATATGTTTGCGTGAACAGCTGTGCGGTCTCGTTCTGCTGTGCTGCATGCAGATGTCAAACAGAAAGGACCAGGTCAGAGCCAGCACTGCTCTTGGCAGCACTGTGCCTTCCCACCTGGCACTTCAGGCACAGTCCCTGCTCTTCCCAGGAGGGATCAAGAGTTTTAATGCCAAACTGATGCCAACATTCTTGAGTTCCCTAAAATTTGCACCGTTTACAGCAAATAATTAACCATCAGTTAACTCAAGCTGAAGAAACACACGGAAGTTTCTACGTTACTTACCACACAAAGTAAAAATAATTTGGTATTAATCTCTTATCTATCTGTTCAATCTATCATCTATTAAGGGAAAATCATTATAGAAGATTTACTCTCCTAATTAAACAGTTGTGATCGAGCTTTAAATCCACTGGGGATGAAACTAGATGATCTTTAAGGTCCCTTCCAACCCAAACCACTCCATGCTACTGAGCTCAGAACTGCACTTTTCATTGGGAGATTTTCAGATGCTTAAAAAAAGGTTTGGAAATTAATACACAAATGGCAACAAAACTCATCTGAACACGTGGCAAAGCTGTCGAGCAAGGGTCTCTTTCCATTTCACATGTTTGAACAATACAGACAAGCAGGCAGCTGTAAGAGTGAATGATCAACTAGAAGACAATTTCTTTAAATGCACTTGCAAGTCAAAAGCACTGATGGAATCTTCGCTACAGTGAAGCTCTACCTCAACACAAATATGAGGACGGATGGTCACGGGTGTATGGTGCAGCAAGGAGGCAAAAATCACCTTGGCCAAAAGGACACTGAGGGATCAAATAAAGAAGCAAAGCGCTAGATAGCCCACTCTAGCCAACTACATACTCATACCCTCCTGCGAACTCCGGCTCGGCCCTGCCCAGGAGGTGTGCGATGAAGTCGGTCTCGCAGCAGACGTGGATGTGGCGCTCGTGGGGGCAGCAGCGCAGCCCCTCGTACAGCGCGGCGCAGTAACCCTTCTCCTTGCTGCAGTCCAGCTCCCCGATCAGGATGTTGTACGCACGCAGCACTTTGTTCTTGCAGTCGGTGCAAAACCTGGGAGGGAGCAGAGCACAGATGGATTCGTATCCGAGCGGGAAATCGGACTCATTTGGGCTGACTGCACACGGGTCTGGTGTCCCCAACAGGATCATTGACTCAACCTGGTTGGAAGAGAACTCCAAG
>NW_008677102.1:0-241 GCF_000695815.1 Acanthisitta chloris
CCAAAATTTGCCTTTTTCACCCCAAAAATCAGCCCCAGGACCCTAAAATTCTGATTTTTTTACCTCAAGATTTTCTCCCACAGCCAAAATTCACTTTTTTTTTTACCCCAAAACCTCCCCCAGACCCCAAAATGTGCTTTTTTCACCCCAAAATCAGCCCCAAGACCCAAAAAATCCTCAGGTTTTCCTTCAGGATTTCCCACCAAATTTCACCTTTTTCACCCCAAAATTTGCAACTTTT
>NW_008677102.1:462-1526 GCF_000695815.1 Acanthisitta chloris
TCCCCACAAAATTTGCCATATTTTTTACCCCAAAATCTCAGTTTTCACCCCCAAATCTCCACCAAACCCCAAAATTTGCCTTTTTTTCCCCAAAACCAGCCCCAGGACCCTAAAAATCCTCAGTTTTTCCCTCAGGATTTCCCCCCAGATTTCACACTAAAATTTACCTTTTTTACCCCAAAATACTGTTTTTTCCCCTCAGGATTTTCCCCCCAAATTTCACCTTTTTCCCCAAAAAATTTGCCACATTTTTTACCCCAAAAATCTCAGTTTTCACCCCCGAATCTCCTCCAAACCCCAAAATTTGCCTTTTTTCCCCAAAAAACAGCCCCAAGATTCCAAAAATCCTCATTTTTACATCAGGATTTTCTCCCACAGCCAAAATTCTTTTTTTTCACCCCCAATCCCTAAAAATCCTCAATTTTTCCCCTCAGGATTTCCCCCCAAATTTCACCTTTTTCCCCAAAAAATTTGACACATTTTTACCACAAAACCCTCAGGTTTTCACCTCAAAACCTTCTCCAAACCCCAAAATTTACTTTTTTCACCTCAAAATCAGCCTCAGGATTTTCTCCCACACCCAAAATTCACTTTTTTCACCCCCAAACCCTAAAAATCCTCAGTTTTTCCCTCAGGATTTTCTCCCAAACCCCCAAATTTGCCTTTTTCACCCCAAAATCAGCCTTAAGACCCTAAAAATCCTCAATTTTTACCTCAGGATTTTTCCCCCAAATTTCACCTTTCCCCCCCAAAAAAATCTGCCTTTTTTTACCCCAAAATTGTCAGTTTTTCTCCTCAGAATTTTCCCCAAATTTCACCTTTTTTCACCCCAAAATTTGCAACTTTTTTTCCTGGAAATCCTCAGGTTTTTCCCTCAGGATTTTCCTCCAAATTTCACCTTTTCCCCCCAAAATTTGACACATTTTTACCACAAAACCCTCAGGTTTTCACCTCAAAATCTTCACCAAACCCCAAAATTTACTCTTTTCACCCCAAAATCAGCCCCAAGACCCTAAAAATCCTCATTTTTATATCAGGATTTTCTCCCACACCCAAAATTCACT
>NW_008677103.1:0-654 GCF_000695815.1 Acanthisitta chloris
CCCTCCCAGTGCTCCCAGTTCCCACCTGGCTGCTGTCCTTGGCAGCCACGTCAGCCACGTTGTCCCTCCGAGCCTGGTGAACAGCCAGAGCCGCTCGGGTGGCTCCTCCAGCCACACCCACCACGCACTGGGACCAGTATGGACCAGTAGAAACCAGTAAGGACCAGAACAGGCCAGTATCATCCCGTTAAACATATCCCATTCCCACCAGTGTCATCCCAGTGTTTCCCAGTGCTCTCCCAGTTCCTCCCAATCCCTCCCAGTCTTTCCTACTGCTCTCAATTCCTCCCAGTTCATCCCAATCCATCCCAATCCCTCCCAGTCTCTCCCCTCCCTTCCCAGTCCCTCCCAATTCGCCCCAGTCCTTCCCAGTTCCTACTACTCCCTACCAGTCCCTCCCAATCCCTCCAACTCCCTCCCAATTCCTCCCAATCGCCTCCGAATCCCTCCCAGTCCCACCTTGGCCGCCGCGGCCGCTCCCAGCAGGATGTGACCTTGGGTAAGCTCCGGGGAGAGAAGCTCCAGGGCGAGCGCAAAAGCGTTCAGGGCATCGGCAGCCATGCTGGGGGCGGGGCCAGGCCATATATGGGCATTGGGAGGGCAGGGAAAGGCCTTATATGGGAATTGGGGGTGTGGTCAAGCCATGCAAGGGCA
>NW_008677104.1:0-827 GCF_000695815.1 Acanthisitta chloris
AACATCTCTCAGTCACAAGAGAGGCAATAGTTTGTTAACTTTCTTCCTTATTTGCTTCTCATTTTATTATTTAGTTAATGTGCAGAGGGCTGCTGCTCCACCTCATCTCTCTTTGCTTTCACACTGGGCATGGTCTTGGGTTAAATGTGATGCCTACAACTAACAGCTTTTGGCAGCAGCACAGCACAAACTCTTATTGGATTGCAAAATCTTATTGGATTGCCCATGGCACCTGCCAGTGAAGGGCAGCAGTCCCTTGACAAGCACTGCTTGCCTGTGCACAGCCTCTCTGTGTCTCCTCTGCCTCCTGACCTGCAGCCAGCCTGCCCTCTGCCCTCTGGTGTGTAGGAGTGTGCTGAGACAGACTTGATGCTGCCCAGTAATAATACTGTGAATATAAAGAAGTTCCCTTAACACTGATTATTAGCAACACAATGATAACAACACTGGATTACCAGATTTTTTGTATTATTACATCATCCTATTCCAGCAGGTAGGAAAAGCCAGGATGGAAACAACTCAGGGAAAACAAATACAGACACTGCACGTGTTCTTGAAAAGCAGTGGACCAAAGTCCCAGCTTTAATACACCTGTACCTAATTGCTAATGATCACCTTCACTCGAGCTGTGGGTTAAGAGTCAAAAAAAGACTCAAGTGCTTTGCAAAGCCTCTCTTGTAGGATGCGTGGCAGATCTTTAGACTGTGGCTGTCTTGGTATGGGACAGATTTTGTGAAAGACATGCAAATAAACCAGGTCTTCCCAGTTCAAGGGAGCACAAAGCCCTCAGCAAAGCCTGATGTTTCTCTAAAGAGCTCTTGTGCTTA
>NW_008677105.1:0-7614 GCF_000695815.1 Acanthisitta chloris
AAATGCAGTATCCTTGGAAAAACCTGCCCGGGGCGAAGCCGCGTGGAGTCTGTGTGCAGGTTGGAGGGACTGGTTCGAAGTCCACGAAAGGAGCACTGGACTCAGCAGGGTTTGGGACAGATCCGATACCTGCCCAAGGTTGGTGCTGCCCAGTTGCCAGGGGACTGGGATTCCCCTCTGAAGGCTGTTATGCGGAATGGGTTTTTTCGATGTCTGAGCCGCAGCACAGTGTGCCCTCCCAAGAGGGAGTCGGCCATGACTTTCAAAGAAGAGCAAAATGGGCATCAACTGCCTCTGCATTTGCTTTGCAAACCTCAGTTTAGAAGCTGTGTTTTTAAACTTGTGCCTTGATCTTTACTGTCAAGAACAGGCTGTCTTTAAAGCCTGTGAAAGCCCGTGAAAGGATACAGTAGCTGTGAAAGAATAGAGTAGTCCCTGGTTTTGTGTGCCTTGAATGTTTTGGCTTAAGGGTTTGAATATTTAGAATGGATTGATGCATGGTTTTTCACTCCGCCCACTCTTATCTTGGGTGCTGTCTTCATTGCCGCAGGCTCCAAGGTCTCCAGGAGCAAATGCTTCAGAAGCTTTGTGGTGATGCCAGGAAGGGTTTCACAGCTCAGAGTAGGACAGTCCCTCCCAAACACAGGTCAGGATGTGAGTCCACAGGCCAGGAGAAAGCAAGATGCAAGAGGCTCAGTAAAGTCAGGAATGTCACACCTGGTCTGTTTTTCAAGATCTGGATGTGAGACCCTGCAAAGTGAATATTGTGAGTTACTTCATAGCACAAAGAGACACAGCTGTGGCACATCTCTCCTTGCTTTTTCTGGTTTTCCCTGTCAAATGCTGGCACCTCCTCATCCTCCCTTCTCATTTCCTTCTCTCTGTGTTATTTCTCTGCTTTTCTTCTGCCTTTCCCTGATTAATTCTCTCAAAGCTCTGCATACTTCCAGATTTTTTTTTCAGACATGATACCTGAAGCTCATGAATGGAGCCCAGCACAGTTTCTCTCCATGAATTTCGATTGATTCCAGAATATATCAAGGAGAATTTTAAGGAAATTTGAAAAGCTGTTTTTTTCCTGTGGACCACACTCAAGTAATTCTACACAACAAATGGTAGGGTTTTCTTGTTCTATAAAAAGCTAACAAGCTCAGCAGCATTTCCGTCTACATAATTTCCAGTATTTCTTCTGAAATCTCTGAAGCCATTAAAACATTTTAGAGATCAAATCACATCAAGCATTTTTGTAAGTAAAGCTGCTATGATATTGATATAAACCATCTCTCAAACCACTGAGCTTTTATTTTTTTAAAAAAAAGCTTTTATACATTTAATTCAAACCCACATATTTTTAGAAATATTTGCAGTCCAAATCTGCAAACAAACCCTGCAGCTCCTTAAAATGCTAATAATTATTAATCCTGATTGCTAGCTTTCCATCCAGAGGCTATTTTTTATGGCTGAGTTACCAACTCTAGAAAAAATGTGGTACTAATGAAAGAAGTAGTTGAGACAACAGTGAGCACCACTTATATTAGCAACCAAAAAGAAAGTATACTCAGGCCAGCAAACAACTCCCTAGCATCAGCTTATTCACCTGAATAGCTGGGTCAGGACCATGTTGTACCAGAAACTGTACAAACACAGAATGAAAGCACTTCCTACTACAGCAATAACAGAGCAAGCAGATAGGGCTCTTTCCACTTCTCCCACTTAATCCTTTCTTTCAGGAGCTGCCAGCTCTTGACAGTTAAAACAAGTGAAATTAAATAAAGAAGTCAACTGTTGCATTACCTGTGTAAGAGTGACAGGAAAAGTCTTTCACTGTGATCATGCAGTGGCTGGGGCTTTTTTCTTTGATGGTGCAATTAATACCAGCAGGTCTTGGTTCACCCTTCAGGTCCTTAGGGTTTGTCTGGCACTGCAGTGAGTTTGCAGAATGCACTAACTGTGACCCTGGGGATCTGCCAAATGGGGCAAAGGGGGACATAAGTGAGCACAAAGTGAGGAGGGCCAGTAAGCACCTGCCTCTCTGCTCCACCTGCCCTGGCCTGCTGAGGACATGTGCATGAAGGAGGTTTGGGAGAGGGGACATAGACTGCACCCTGTAAAGCATGAAAGAGAGAAAATGGCCTCAGCCTAAACTAACCCAGGCAAAGCCTTAAGGAGAGAGGGGGATGAGGATGTCCGTGTGTTGCTACCCTTTAACAGTGGGAGTCATGAGAGGCAAGATGCTCCTCTCAAGCTGGGCTTGCCCTGGCTGGGTCACTGGCACTAACCTTGTCGCCTTTGGAGATTCCTGTGCAGTCCCCACAGTACACCCATGGCTGTGGGAGTGAGTAAGTTTGCCTTGCTCAACCCAAGCACCAGCAAGAGCTACTGAGCAGGGAATAGGTGCTTTTGCAGGGCTTTTCCAGCTCCCTGGTGTATTTTTCATTTGGGACCTGCTCTGACAGGTAGAAAGTCTGTACGTACTATTAAATGTGGGGAAAAAAAGACCCCACCACTCCAGAATACCCCAAACCCACCTATTTTCTTCAAAACCCCAGTTTCCCCGTGTCTGTGAGTAGGAAATCCTAAGCGGCATATCCAGAAGTAAAGGTAATACTTGGAGAGAGAACACATTGCATTTTTCCATGATCTGAGTCTGGTCCAGATAAATACATATTTTTTGGCAAAGTTTTATGTCAAATTTCAGGTTGCACACAAATACAGATAAACTCTATGCACACATAGGACCTGTGTTAAAAGCAAGAAAGACTAAAGTGAAATCTTGTCCTTCTGCAATGTATTGAGCACAGGCTCAGACAGAAAGAGTTCCCATGTCCTCAGGCCCTATCCCTTGGGTTTTAATGCTTACTATGCCTGCAACTTGTTTGTGTGTTGAACATCCCACACATGTTACTCAGGGGCCACTGGGCTGCTAGCATGACAGTCAGTCACATCAGCATCCTTGGTGGCTGGAAGTGCATCTGAGTGTAGGTGATCTGGGGGCTAAATTTAGACACAGGTTACACCCACCCAGCTCTGGTCCATGGCCTGTTTGGAAATGTGGAAAGGAGGGGGATCAGACCTCCCCTCTGCTGCTGTATTTGGCAGGAATTTTTTGCTTTACTGCTGCTGTACAGGAGCATGAGAGGTCACAGTTGTCTTAGATGAGTTGCCTTAGGTCTTCCTCAAACTGGGATGTACATCTATGGCTCCACAGCAAGCAGCTCCTCAGCAGACTCTCGCATTTTGCATAAGGTTTCCCTCTCTCACCTTCCCCCAACATTCAGAAAATCTGAGATGCTGTCAGTCCCATAAGGCTCACAGCCCCAGGGAAGCCCCTGGAGCCAAAGGAAACGTCACCTGATTTGTTGGGGTAGTGGAAACAGCTCTGCACTGTAAACAAATAAATCCTATTAAAAGTTAATGAAAAGAATAATTCTGGTTTTGCCAAACAAAACAGAAAGTCGAAATGTTCTTTCCATGAGAAATGGTAATGCTTTCCCATGCTTTACTGTGCCTAGTCTAGAAATACCACTTACCTGAAAAAAAGTTAGTTTGTTTAGTTGGCTTTTTTTACAAAGAAGTAGCTTTGGCTTCATAGCACATGCCTAAGCCTGATCAGAGCACTGGGACTCCCCTGCCCCTGCCGCCCCAAACTCCTCTCAGACTTTGTGGTGTCTCATGAAGAGGGGAGCTGAGTGGGACAGGGCTGTCCTTCTGGGCCTGGGGTGCACCTCAACCTCTGAAGGACACTTTGAAGTGCCAAGCAGCTGCCAATGCCAAAGCTGAGCAGCAGCCTAAGGAATAAAGTAAACCCTAGTTTTAAAAGCTCTGGACTTTTGCTGCCCTGAATATTCTTCACACCATAATGAAAAGCAGTGGTACCACATTGCACTGGTGTGAATAACCACACAGTACGCATGGCAGCTGGGAAGCAGAGTAAGCATCTCCACTGGCAAGCCTGTAAAAGCCCAGGTATTTTGCTGTGCATCTGCTGTTCTGACTTGCTTTTAGGCATGCCATGGTTTCAGAAAGTGTACACTTTGTCTCTTTTCTCAGCACACCACTGGCATTTCATGCTGCATGCCTGGTTTCTGAGCCCCATCTGCAAAGGAAGGCTGTTACACAAACACAAAAGAAGGCAGGGCATCTTTCTCTGCCCTGGTTCAAGGCTCATGCCAGTGGCAGAGGAGAAATAGTACCATACGCTTGCCTGACAGTTCAATATGAAATGAAAGGATGTGGCAATGTATCTGAGTTACCGTCATTGGACTTTTCAGTGCTGAAGGGTATGTGTCTTAGATGTGACCATTAGGCCTATGGATATTTGAGGCGCAACAGTGTTCTTGATTTGTGCATGAATGCACAGGAATGCGACTCCAGAAATCATTTACTAGATGAAATGTAGCACTTGCCTTTCCCCTTATCTTTAAAGGAGCAGTGTCAAAATACACTCCCCAAGGTAGGACCAGGTCTAATAAGATAAAGGAAAAGTTGCCACAACTTTGCTTTCTTGGTTTTATCTACCTTTTAATCCCTGAAATATTTAAAAAATGCTTGATTCTCCAGAGCTCCCAGACCTTTATTTTGCCTTTGAGCAGGGTGAAGAGGTCTCTGCAATTGAAGCTGATTCTACAGTAAAATGAAGTTGTTTTACCAAGCTTAGTCTCTGCGAAAAGCTTTACTTGGACTTGATGTCTGTCATGAGTTGTCTGAGAGATTAATATAATAATTTCCTTAATGAGTATGTGCATACAGCAACTGGGGTTTTGAACTACGTTGTGGATTGATGCTGAAACCTAAAATAATAACCAAAGGTCTATTTGGACATCTGTACTAGGAGAGATGAGCAGGTCTGCATGTCAGCTCATGAGAAACAGAGTTGGCTTCAGTGAGTTAACAGGATACCTGTCTCACACGCCAGGGCATGCAGAAAATATTTCACAGCACCCCTACAGCAAACTTGAGACCCATAGACAAAAGCAACAACTGTAGGAAGAAAGCAAGACAGAAAAAACCTTGGCAATTTCTTGCTGGAGCAAGGATTTTGTAAAATTAACTCCCAGACTCAGTTGGTGCAGTCCGAAATTTAGGTGTGTTTACCCCAAGGAATAGCAGAATCAGAAACTAATGACCCCAGTATTTGTTTCCCTGATGCATGAATCCTTGAAGCAGTTCCCCTCTCATTTTGGCTCCACAGCAGGAGTTAGGTAGGTCCTGAAGGACACTTTGAAGGACCCCTGTGTTTTACATATGAGACATTCGGGGTATTCTTTCTATCTTTGTACACTGTAAATTCTCAAATCAAATATACTCTGTGCCAAAATTGAGCCAGCAAGGACTGCCTTTATGTATAAGCAGATATATAGACTTCATACAAGCAATAGTTTGATTCTTGTTATGGTGATTTGATTTCATCAGATTCCTTAGCCAATTGTCACCTTAGAATGAGGTTTCTCAGCTTTCACTCTAGTTTCAAATTCACAAAGGTATTCTAACTTAGAGACATGGTACTTTTCTTTTTTTTAAAAAAATATGATTACGGTATTGAGGGCCTTGACTGTAAAAATGCAAGTGAAAAACCTTGATATACTTGGACATTTTGTTGAGAAGAGTGGTGGAGCTGCCTTCTGTTTTCTTCACCTGCTGATTTAGCAAATAAGGGCCTGTCTGATGGTCATTTAGTGACAACTCTGAACACTAAATATCTCACCTTGACTAGCGATCAGGCTGAAGAAGAGAACAGGTCCTTTATCCCTGTTTTGCAGATATCAGTGTGAAGATGCTTTGGCAGAAAGTGAGAAGAGTTTTAGCTGTTCTTATAATACATACCATGCTGGTTAATCTGTGATTCATGATGCTGGAAGTGGTTGTAGATCCTCTCTAATAACTCACAGAGAATCTTCTTCCTGAAGCATCCAATACTGGCTGCTGTATCAGTAGGTGTACGACATGCCTGGTCTAATAACACTATATTTGTGTTTCAACAAACACATGACTAGCAATGGAAATCTTCAGCCTTCAAATGTACCTCCTGACAACACAACCTGGCACAGACAGTAAGTACAGATTCCTCCATTAAACTGAACCATCACTTTATATTTGCTAGTCAAATGCTTTGTCTGGGACCTGGCAGTTATTGTATGGACACAGGTGCCTTCTCACTGCTTCAGACAATCTTGGAACACATGCAGAGTCCCTGTTTTTCACACATGATGTGCAATTCCCCTCTCTGGATGCAGGGAGTGCATTTTGAAACTTTACCAATGCAGACCACTCCTGAGGATTCAAAAGAAAGAGTTAATCCCCCAAGCATTTCTTGGGTTTGGGCAGTTTTCCACCATCCTTGCAGCAGTGGCATTGAGCAGCCCCTTCGATGGCATGTACTGGTGTGTCTCAGCTCTTCTGTGTGGTCCCTACAGTACTGTCCTGCAGCCATGCCTGCAGGACGCATATGTGAGCTCACATATGTGAGCCACACCACCACTTCTGTAGACACTCCCTCCTACACTGGGCTGTCCATCCTGAACCTTGGGTAGGTTCACAGCAGCCAGGCACAGGCATCTTGGACAGGGGATGATTTACAGCAGCGTCATGGAGAACAGAGGTGGGAACTGTTTGAAAGCAAACTGCTGAAGTTAAACAGGGGATTAAACAGGCTCCAGTTTTGCAACCATGAGTACCTTATGTTAAATGCTTTTCCTAACCAGGCTGTGGGAATGATCAGCATTGTAGGAAGGCTGAGATGGCCTTTCTAGGAAGATTTCCTCCATCAGTGAAACATTCTGAGAGCTGGGACAGCAGCTGATGCCTGGCTCATGAGCAGGATCACAGTAACTGTGAAGCCAGTGGTGGCTGCGTTGGGTACATCCTCCATCAATTAGTGATACAGAAAATTATCAGTGAACCAAAACTAGTGGAAATAACAAGACATGCTGCCTTTACCCACTGTTTCCTTATACTATGCCTGTCTATGACTTTTTTTCCAAGCTATATAATTTCTGTCCATAGCATCCCTTTTGTGCGTAGGACGTGGAACCAGTGGTCACTCTTTGCACCCATTACCACAGGAGACATACGGGGCTGTGCTACTGCTCCTAGACAGCCTGGATCCTGCATTGGAAATAACAATCCTAATGTCTATTCTGCCTCCTTCAAAGGAGGAGCACAGTGTGCCTTTTGTTTGCTGCTTTTGCAGTTTTCAGTTCCTGGTGGAAACTAGCAAAATCCAAGCAGTCGGCATTTAAAAGCAAGACAAGAAATCCCCCCCCCAAATCCACAAAATCCCCACAAAACCTAAGGATATTTTTATTAGAAAAACAATTGCCTTCCCCTATTTTATTTATTTATTTTATTTAATCTTTTGTGGTTTTGCTTGACATCTTCCATTGAGGCACAACAGCTCTCAGTTTGGTGCTGAGTGTCTCACATGATGTAGAAAGTGAGATGCCGTCAGCATTTTAACCTGCCCTTAATTCCATTTCCATGGTAGGACATCTTTTGTTCACAGCAGTGTGTTGGGGTTTTGATCTTTGGCTCTCTGATTGCTTTTTAATTTTTTTATGGGTGGATTTCTTTCACTGAGCTGCGGCTTTTGCCCTAGGCTGCAGCAGGCCTTGGGGA
>NW_008677105.1:7644-10000 GCF_000695815.1 Acanthisitta chloris
CAGTTTTGGGGGACTGACTTTATGCTCCTTAACCTGCCACAGATTGCAAGAGTTTTGTTCTTCCTTGTTTAATCAATGGTTGAAGTCTGCTGCATAAGCCAACCTCTTTGAAATCTTTTAGACACTGTTGGGCTAATAATATTCTCTGATAGTTAAAACCTAGCAGCATGAAGTACAGTGAAAATGCCATCCTTTCAGGCTACCAAGAAATCTCCAGCCTCTGAGGCAAGCACTATCAGTTTGCCCTTGCTGGCAGCCCCTTCATTTTCTCCTTCCCTTTCCCTTCCCATTCCTCCACTGGGAAAAATGCCACCTCAAGGGTTTAGGTTTGAGCACAGGATTTTATGCTTTTACTCAAGAAGGAACACACTCCTTTGGGAGCACTTCCAGCTTTTCTTTGATACCTGAGAAGGGATTGTTCATCTCTTTAAAAACTCAGCTGCAAACAAAGGAAAGGATATGGGTTTATGCCTACTTTCCTTCTTCACTATGTGTTACGTCCAGAAACTCATTTGCTTGAGGTTTTAAGATAGCTTTCTGGCGCTCTCCAGTTGTTCTACAGGTGTTGTTAAATGCACAAGACATAGTCCTCCTGCCATCCACATGAAATACCTTGTCCCTTTGGGTGTTAGAGTTTAACTTTCTTTGTAATTTGGATTTCATCAGGTGTAGGCATCCAATGCATGTTTAGAAATATTCTTGTAAAAAACATAGTTCTAAAATAAGTATTAGATCCACAGATAGACAGAAATATGAAATCAATTTTATAGCATAGGGGAAAAAAAAGTGTGTAACGATTCAGACCATTTACATTTGCATTTACATTTCTTTTAAATGTATTAAGAGAAATTTAAAGAAGAAAAATAAAAGCAGAATTCAACTTTGCATTTTTTTTCCTAAAGGGAAAATTTTGTTTCAGAGGGTGCAAAGTAGCAGATTGCTTAGAACAGAGAAGCAGAACAAAATGGTATAACTTTAAAGGTTTTCTAAATTAATCCTCAAAAACTACTATTGAGGATCTTTGTGGTTTTAGTCTGCTTGTTTTGATCAGCTAAGCACTTAGTTTGATGTTTTCAGGATTTTTTACCAAGCAATATTGAGTGTCATTGTTTTCAAAAAACTTTTTCAAGGTTAGTTTCTCAGTTACTAAACATTTGGAAAACAGTCTATTTTTGAGTGAAAATGAGTCATCTAACCCAATCCCTCACTAAGAACATAAAGAGTCGCAAAAACTTATTCAATTCACCGTCCCAAGTGCTCAATAAATGACAGAATTTGCTATGAACTTCCCAAGCACTAACAGAGTTCTACTGTGAGAGTGCATTGCCTTGATTTGTGTAATCAAAAAGTACTTTTTTCCACTTTTTTCCCTTCTCCTTTCAATACTGATTAGACTGGAGTGTTACCCAACCTGGGATGACTTATTAAGACCTGTTGATTATTTTTTAATCACTCTGTTTAGCTGGGTTAAATGATGGTTAGAACTCAGTGAGCCAAGCTACTCCCCAAATTGCCTCACTCCCAAATTGCCCTACTCCCAAATTCAGCACTAATGGAAACACCCTATGAACACTCCTTGTATGTTCCTATCCACCAAAAGGAAGCAGCACTGCAGTGCAATAAAACACGATAAAACACTATTATTGTGGGCTTCATTTTCATAAGAAGCATTGATTTGAGAGATTGTAACACCTAAAAGACTTCTATCTGACTCCATGTCAGGCTGTCTGCTAAGCTTTAAATTCCCCTTTTTGAATTATCTGAGACAATGATACTTGAAACAGGCAGAAAGGAAAAAACCAACAAAACCTAGCCAAACCAACCAACCAATAAAGCAAAACACAAACAGAAAAGGAATTTAAATGTTTGCTTTCACTTTTCCAAGCCTTCACAACTGGTGGGAAACCTAATGAGAAATCATTCAGCTTCCAGGGAGAGGTCATATAACCCACACCTGCCAGTTTTAAGTGACAACACTGCTTTCCTCTGCACCCAGCACAAGTATGGCTACACCTACTCATGGTAGTGCCTGTTCAGTCCATCACCTACTGATGCCATGAATACAGCACGAGAGGTGTGCTCCCTTTGAAGCTGCTGTTCGGTAAACCAGGAAATCTAGCATTAGGGCTGCCCATGTAGGATTCGTAGTGCTGACCAAAAGCACCAACCTTGATTGCTCAAATATGTTCAAAACAGGATGAGATCTATACTTCTGGGCATTATTTGGTCTTCTCACAGCTGGTGTGGACTCCTGTCTGCACGCTGCTGGATGTGTGAGTGTGTGCTGACATTTGGTTCAGATCAGCTGTGCTCTGCTGTGCACAAACTTGACATTCATAGAATCATAGAATCATAG
>NW_008677106.1:0-229 GCF_000695815.1 Acanthisitta chloris
CCCGTCCCTGATGGGGATTCCCGCCCGAGGTGCGCAGGGAGTTGGTCTTAAAACCAAAACTTTCCTATCGGTTTTAGCTTTATTTTAGCGGGTCTTGGGATGTTTGCCAGTCTTTGCTTTTTCGTTTAAACTGTGTGCATGTCAGTGGAAAACGGATTAACTCCCACGTCCAAGCGCCGCTTGGTGCATCCAAGCGCCGCAGGTGCCTGTGGCCGTTCCGCGGGTCCCA
>NW_008677106.1:245-492 GCF_000695815.1 Acanthisitta chloris
GGGAGCGCGCACGGAGCGCGGGTTAAACCCTGGCGAGCAGGAGGGGATCAGCTCTTCCCTCTGAAGTGTTTTAAACCCAAACATCGGGGCTGGAGTCACTG
This sequence comes from Acanthisitta chloris, assembly GCF_000695815.1. Classification (NCBI taxonomy): domain Eukaryota; kingdom Metazoa; phylum Chordata; class Aves; order Passeriformes; family Acanthisittidae; genus Acanthisitta; species Acanthisitta chloris. Next base: position 347 of record NW_008677106.1, read on the forward strand.
CCGCAGCAAGGGAGAATCAGACAGTTTCAAGCCTTTGATTTTCTCCTTCGAATTTTCCCTTCCCCAGAGAGATCTGTGGGCAGCAGGGAAAGAAACACGGGGGGAGTGGGCGTGGGACCCGCGGACGGGCCGGCAGGGCAGGGCTG
>NW_008677106.1:511-1202 GCF_000695815.1 Acanthisitta chloris
CTGTCCCGCTGTGTCTTTTAGGTGCTTGCCCTGAAATGTTTGCTAAACAACTGCAGAAAAATTTCAGCTGAAAAGGTCATTCTCTTTTTTTTTTTCCTTGAGCTTTTGTGCCTCTAATCCTCCTACTCAGTCAGTAACGATTGTACCAAATCCATACAGACGATTTCACCATTTCTTCTTACTTCTAATAAGTTTCTCTGTTTCATGTTTCACTAAAGGTTAGGCAGGCTCAATGTCGAAGATTCTGCGATGCTTAATCACATTTTCTAATTCAGTTACATAAAGAATAAGTGAATTAAATTAAAAATGCCTGGAAATTTGTTTCTCGGATGACAGCTGTGACTAAAACCAGAGTTCCTGCAGTAGTCTAATTTCAGGAAATTTTCCCCTTGTTACTACATAACTAGAGGTCGAAGAAGCTATTCTGCTCTGGAATGGCGAGATGAGCATCAATGGCACCGTATTTCCCTCACCCCTCAGAAATGTCCCAGCTAGGGCGCATAGGCGTGCTGTATGCACGACCCGGAGAAGTGCAGTGGATTTCACCCAACTGCTTGAAAGAAGAGAGGGAGGAGAAACCCATCTCCTGGGCGTAGGAAGACGCGTCGCTGGGGCTCTGCGAGGGCTGCGGGTTCCCAGACTCCTGGCCTGGAGCGGCGAGGGAGGAGGCTCCCGGGACGGGGGTGCGGGC
>NW_008677107.1:0-1621 GCF_000695815.1 Acanthisitta chloris
GATTGGGAAATCTCCTTGGGATTGGGATTCCCTTTGGTTTGGGAATCGAATCCTTCAGATTTGGGATTTTCCCAACCTCCTCCAATCCCAAAATTCTCTTTTTGTGTCTCTCCTCAGCTAAATTCCCTGAGGAACTGGAAGAAAATCCAGAAAAAGATGAAGAAAAGGAAGAAGAAGAGGAAGAAGAAGAGGAAGAAGAAGAGGAAGAAGAAGAGGAAGAAGAAGAGGAAAAAGAAGAGGAAGAAGAAGAGGAAAAAGAAGAGGAAAAAGAACAGGAAAAGAGGAAAGAAGAGACCAAACTTGGTGAGTCTTTCCATTTTCCAACCCCAAATCCCAATTTTTTTCCTTCTTTTTCCTCCTGATTTTGGGTTCTTTCCACCCATTTTTTGCCCCAATTTTCCTAAAAAACCAAGGAAAAAAAAGCAGCAAAATTCTCATGGATTATTTTCCAACCCTTGGAATGTTCCATCATGGAAATTTTTTGTGTTTCTCCTCAATTCCAAAGGTCAAAGTGGAGAAATTTGGGAGTTTAGGAGAGAAGGAAAATCTTGGGAATCATCAGATCTCAATGAAAATTCCTGTTGATTTTTTAAAATTTTATTTATTGATTTTATTTATTTATGCTTGATTTGATTTTTTTTTTCTTCCAGGAAAAGTCATGGAAGAATCTGGTATGGATTTTTTTTCCTTTCCCTCCTTAAACTTTCCCAAAAAAAAAAAAAAAAAAAAACCCAAAAAAAACTTTTGAGAATTTGGGAGTTGGATTGGAAATTTGAGAGTTAGATTTGAAATTTTGGGATTTGGGTTGGGAATTTTGGGGATTGAGGTGGAAATTTGGGAGTTGGAATAGGAATTTGAGGATTGGGTTGGAATTTTTGGGGATTGGGTTGGAATTTTGGGATTGGGTTGGAATTTTGGGGATTGGGTTGGAAATTTTGGGAGTTGGGTCGTAAATTTTGAGGTTGGAATGAAAATTTGGAGCTTTGGATTGGAAATTTGAGAGTTGGAATGGGAATTTGGGGAGTTGGGTTGGGAATTTGAGGATTGGGTTGGAAATTTGAGAGTTAGATTGGAAATTTTGGGAAGTTTTTTTTTGGGCCAGAAATAAATGGGAAAAGGAAAAGAGTTTGAGGCTCAGCTGGAAAAAGGAATTTTTTTTCCCATTTCCAGGAAAACACAAGGAAGGATTCGGTGGGTTCTGTTCCTGCTCCTTGGATGGAATTGGGAGAAAATTGGATTAGATTAATTAATCTCATTTGCATTTGCTTCTCCAGACGAGCTCAGGGCGGCGATCGGTGAGGAGGGATTGGGAATTTGGGATTGGAGTGGGAATTTTGGGATTGGGGTGGGAAATTTGGGAGTTGGATTGGAAATTTGAGAGTTAGATTTGAAATTTTGGGAGTTGGGTTGGGAATTTTGGGGTTGGGTTGGAAATTCTGGGGTTGGGTTGGAAATTTTGGGATTTGGGTTGGAAATTTTGGGGTTGGGTTGGGAATTTTGGGATTTGAGTTGGAACTTTTGGGGTTGGGTTGGGAATTTGAGGATTGGGTTGGGAATTTTGGGGATTGGGTTGGAAATTGGGGGTAGGGTTGGAAATTTTGGGAGTTGGAATGGGCATTTT
>NW_008677108.1:0-5739 GCF_000695815.1 Acanthisitta chloris
GGAGAAAGACGCGCCCGCCCCTTTCCTCAGATGCGAGCAGCATCCGCGCCACCCAAGTTCTGTCCAGCTCATCCCCAGAGCTGTTTGCCAGGCAGCACAAAGCGCTCACCTGCATTTAAGCGCGCAGAAAAGCAACTCTCGTGTAAGGCTGCCTGCGGGCACCGGCCAACCCCGGGAGCCGCGGGAAGGTGTCTGCGGTCAGCCCGACCCTCCCGGCCCGCGGCGGCCAGGCAGGCGGAGAGGGGGCCGAGAAGGCATCAGCAGAAGAAAAATAACAACATCGGGTGCCTGTCTTATGTTTAGTTGTGGTTTGAGTTACACCTAGATTCGCCCCAGAACAGCACACAACTTGTACTACTAATCAGTATGCTCAGAAAATGAAGCTTAGGTGAAGAAATACATAACCATCACAAAGATCAAGCAAAGAGGCTTAGATCCAAGTCAAAGCTCAGCAGTCCTGCAGACATGCAAAGCACTGCACGTTATTTTTATAGTTTAAAAAAAGCATATAGAAACTAACCAGTTTTACAGCTTGCACACACTCTGATTAATTTGTAATGTGTTTCATAAGGGCTTGGTACCCTTGAGATGTCATACAGCTTCTAACACTTCTTACCCTAATGAAGCAGGACACAATTTTCCCAAAGGACTGAAGACAGCTGAATTCCTCACAGAACAGCAGCTTGAATCAGTATCAGAGCTGTCAGAGGAGGATTTCACTGTGAACTTTATGCTAATTTAGAATTAGCACAATACCAAATATAGTAAAAAGGTTTTTAAAAGCAGTTTAATTTGATGCAATTTAAAGAGGAAGAAGCATTGAATGGTGCAGCTGCTGAAGGCTGCTTTGCAAGGCGTTCACTATATTCCCCTCCTTGTCTCATACACACCCAAAGTAATTCAGTACTGTTCTCAGAAGAGTTGGTTGTCCATCTCTCAACCAATTCTCACACATTACTGCAACTACTGCGAGTTTGCATCAGGAGTCAGATGAGAAGGAACATCGGGGTTAGCTCCATCTTTTGGATAGAGTAAAAAAGAAATAAATACACTAGGTCCTGCTAAAGTATTTATATACATGGAAGTACCAAGATTCTTAGATTGTCAACGAGAGCAGGGGAAAAATTATAAAATATTTATTCCTCTAAGTATAAAAACCCACCTTAGGACTAAAGTTTATTACTGTTTGTGACTTGCATGCATAATAAACTCTAAGTAAGTTCGAATTGCCTTGTGTTTCCTATGCAGCTCCAGGTTGGTAAGGGTGAACATTTTATTCCTCCTTGTAGAAGCAAACCATCTCCTGTGCTTCCTACTCCACAGGAGAGAATCAAGCAAAATCAAGAAGAAAGCACTTCCTTAGCTCTGAGTATCCCTGTTTAAGGGTAACTTTGTTTGTTTCCTTAAAAAGCTTAATGATACAACCACAGGTGCTGTCTTGTAACCCCAAAACCACGGGTTCCTGAAAGGCAGCTGATGGAACAGCCATGTTATGAAGCAATTAATCAAAGATATTTGAATGGTGGATTACAGGAAAATGTGTTTGAAGAGAGAATTGCAAAATCACAAGGGCACAGATGCAAAGTCAAAACTAGGAGAGGGGCAGCAGCATCAGGCACTCTGCATACACCAACTCTCACAGGCTCTTAGCCAGTTCCCAGCTGCCAAACAGGGAATTTAACAGAGGCAGCAAGGATGCCAAGCAGGGAGTCAGACACTTAGCAAGATGCAACTCCTGGAAGGAGATACTGCTATGGTTCAGCCTCTGTCTAGTACAGATGGTGCATCTACAGTGACAACTACTCCTTTAGTGCTGGGGAAGACACACAGAAGAGAATGAAGATTCAGCAAAACTAACAGGCTTAAAATACTGCTGAGTAAGCATCACTGTTACAGGGTTGTTTTGATGGCATCTCTTTCTTTTTAAAAATATATACTAATTTAACTTAATAAGAACAGATATACCCAGCTAGTATTCCCAAACATAATAAACTTTGGTTTATACTTAGCCTCAACATTCAGAATGAAGAATCAATAAGCAGTACATCCCTCCTAACACTTGTGAAGAACTCAAACCAGTTTTCATTCATACAGACCAAAAAGTCTAAACATGTGGCAAGTGTTCATATGCTGAGCAGTTACATAGACCTTTAAAAGCTTCCAGAAATAGAGAGCAAAAATGTTTGTAGGCACACACTTGGCTCTGAAATTAGTGCATCTAAAGAACTCTTTGTCATTTTACATTGAAGTAGAAATATACATGTGTAAAATGCAATATTTGGCAGATTGTTTTCAGTATAGCTCAGAGCAGATAGTCTTTAGCAACTACTCCCACTGAGGACTGAGGACAACTATAAATACAGGTCCCCCAAAGCCTTTCTAGTCTATTGGAGTAACAACATTGGTGCACCTATTCAAAGAGTTTTGTAGCAGTAAGCAGTAAACTGGAAAGAACCTGTCAGTTATTTGAAAGGATGATTTTCTGCTAGCATCAGAAGTCAACATAAACAGCTTTCACTTAACCTTGAAGTGTACAGAGAATTTTGACAGGTGTTAAAAAATTTAGTTTATCACCTTAAAACAAAGGAAAATAAAGCAGCAAGAGTATTCTCAACAATCATACCTACATCTCTCAGTATTTAATATTTTACCCTAGAGCCCAAACATCTTTAGCCAGAGGATAAATTCATATGGAAAACAAAGAAGACCCAGCAATAAAACCCCGAGATTCTCCAAATCTCTAGTCTTCAACTGTGGGGGAAGGACTGAAAAGTTGAATTGCAAGCAGCCAAAATAAATACAACGACCTGAATCACACCCTGGAATCTCAGCACTCACACATAAGCCCAAGCCATCTTTTTTCATGGCTATAACATTCACACTTCCTACCTTAACATGACCTTTGTAGTTAGCATTTAGCATGCTAGGAGTCCCAGTGGTTCTTTAAGTACTACATTTGACCTTTCCAAAGTAAGATGTACTTCAACTGGCCTTATTTAAGTGTCCTTCAGCACAACTTTTATAGTAATAAAAATTGGGAACCCCCCAACTAATCGAAAAACCAGCTATTGTGACACATGCCCAAGTGAACTATTAAGGCCAAATGTCTTTTACACTTTGGTCATAATCAGAAGTGAAGTCAGTTCATGGGACTACTGCTGAACATGTCTTTAAATAAGGCATTCAGGGATACCATGTGTGTGTGTAAGTTTGGTTCTTTACGAATAGAAGGTGCAAATATTTTTCAAAACTGAGATCACATTATAAAGTAAGCAATAAGGACTTTTAAGTTCTTTCTCAGCCTCACCAAACCAATTTGGCTCAAATCCAGAACAGAAAAAGGAAGGTCCAGTGAGATCTCAACTCAAGCATAATAAATAAGATTGATAAATACTTTTGCTAGGGACAGAAACATCCAGGCAGAGACAAACATTGGATAGGATGGCACACAGACCAAGATGAGCCACACAGCTCTACCCCTCCTCACCCAATTCAGTATTCCACAGGTGCAAAACCACTAAGCTCATATGTTTTAGGCATAAAACATTTAGCTCTCAGGGACAGAGAATTCATTCCCAAATTTATTTGTTTCTCCTGTCAAATGTTAGACTTTTTGTGTTTATTCATATACCATCTTGAAAAGAAAAACCCTTCTTTTTCATAAAGGAAAGGAAAAGTCAGCTTGTTTATGCAGAAGGTTTAGTTTGTTTTTAAAAAGTTATACCTTACAGCTCCAACTTGAATACCAGTTAGTCAGGAATATCAGTGAACCTGAAACATTAATCACATAAAAGTTTAATACAAGACAGCAAATGCCAGTCTCCTTAACCTCCAACATGCCCATAATCCTTAAATAGCCACATGCAACTAAAATTAATAGAAAAACATTCTTACCTTTTCCTTCAAAGAAAAGTGATGAGGTAGACTGAGCCACTGTTTCAGAGGTTCCTCAATCCGTAGGGTACAAGGGATCTTCCCTAGTAGCAAACCCTAACATAAAACCTGTAGCTAGCCTGGACAGCACATCTGCAGGAGGCAAAGCTGAACTGTGACTGCCTGTGGCACCTTCTCAACACCACACTAACACTGCAGCAGTGACTGGAGCTGTGAAAGCAGGAAATCAGTCTCCTGCTTCTTGAACTGATTGACCAATGAACACTGTAATCAGTAAACTATTTACACATAGAAACAAGAACATCTGACTTTTCTCACTCATTTGGTGAGCTTTTATGTTGAAAGCAAATAGCAAATGTATGGTACTCGGCATTTTAATCAGTATTTCCAACAACACTGTGTAACAAACACATTGACGAATTAATTTCTCTTTTCAGAAGGAGAGGAACACAGAATTTCTTAACTTGTTCAATGAAGATCCTTTGCTAGCACTCCAGTGTATACCATTCTGTCAAAACCCCATGAGCAAACCATTGTCTAAGATTCTTTTTGCTCTTCTTCTAGAATCACACACAAAAAAACCCCACATGGGTATATGCCCCACTATTTATTCATCCGGATTCTCATCCTGATCTTGCAGAGTGACACACAAGTACAACATAAGCCAAATTCAACTGTTCCTTTGCACCACAAGGAATCTGATAAAATTCTAGTATTGGTTAAACAAGCAGCAGCTTTCTGCACCAGTTCACAGAGCAGAGCAGCCTTACCAATTGACAATTAGCTGTATCACCATTATCAGAATATCTGAACTTCTTGGATAAAGTAAGATATTAAAATTTTGTCTTCTTACTCCAACATACACAATATTTTCAACTCTTCCAGTACAGTACAGAATGAAACTCATGAAAGACACTGGAAGCAATTTTCAAATGGATACTTTTTTTTACTCAAAGGCTGAATAGCTGACTTCAAGCCAGGCAAAAGATACCACATTTGAGAACCATCTTTCCCTTTCTAGATTCAATCCATCTTCTTGTCAACAACATTCTCTCACTAAGAAGTAGAAATCAGTTTCCAAATATTTAATTATAGTTGGAAAAAGGTTACAAAATACAAAGTTTTTGGTACTTGGGACTACAGAAACACATTACTTCCATTTTTCTGCTTCCTTTGAATTTGAGAAAAAGTAACAAGCAAATGACAACAAAAACTAACAGATGTATGAACTAGCTTCACCAATTAAGTTTGAAAATTCAGAAAGGATTTCACCAAATAAATGTCAGTGGCTGAACCTGGCAGAGGCCACTCCCCACGGAAGTACTGCATTCCTAGAATGAACTAATGCCCTTCAGCAATACACAAAGTCAGTCACTCAGGCAAGGCAGGACTTAGAAGAGACCAAGGATGAGCATCTCCGAACACTGGAGTCAACTGAAGCATTTTGGATCCTCTCTCAATTCAGAGCTCATCATGTTTTGCAGGGTCCATACTGGGTTTGATGAAGACTCCCTCCATTGCCTTCCAATAGTTGTGATGATTGGCAGTAGGCATGCCATGAACTTCCCGCTGGCCTCTAATGGGATGGCCATACTGTTCCCCTGTTATGGACAGGAACACCTCAGTTCCCACGTGCTTGAAGCGCACTGCGTCCTCCCTCTCCCAGTAAGTCCCACTGCATTGCACAATCCAGATATCCAGGTCATCTCCTTCGCCATCATCACCAAAGGCACTTACTTCCTGTTAGAGAGACAAACTTCCTGAACTGAAAATGTAAGCACACACCTCCAATACACACAAACATCAACCACAAAGTCAGCAGAGTTTAAAGACAAGGATAGGGAA
>NW_008677108.1:5756-8513 GCF_000695815.1 Acanthisitta chloris
AACTGTTATCAAATCCAGGAGCAGTGAGTTTCTATCACTACAATCTGAGCACAAAGTGCCAACAAACTCCAACGTGTAATCTGTGCAAAAAATGCTAACGAACCCCAACATACATCACAAATGAAATACAAGAGCACTTGAGCACAGAGATCAGAACATTGTTCTGAGAAAAAAAATATCAAAAGAAACAACACTAATGCTAATACAAATTTTCCCCACACAAAATTAGGTTTGTATCTGTAGACATTTAGTTCTATAGTATGACTGTCTTCACAGTTACCACTGCAACAGCTTTTTTAGCACCTGTTTTTATCACAACATTCGAACAATTTAGCTTATGAAGTATCAAATTCCTTTTTACTTAATTATCCCAAGCTTGCAGTTGGGTCAACTACTATGGTTTATACTTTTTCTTCAGACAGACAGAGAAATAGCTCTCTACAAAAATAAAGACAATCATTAAAACAAATGAATTCCTGTTAAAAAGAAAGTGAGAGATTAGATTTCATTATGCACCCAAAAAAAAGTAAACCCGAAGCATTTCCAGAAACCAGACAGGCTAAGCTCCAGCTGTTTGGGACTCTAGCCAGCCTTGAATTCTTAAAAATCTGATACCCAAAAGTGAGGAACAACTTGAAAATAGAACAGCAGTAGTTTGTACCTAGTAACCTAAAATTCTAGGTTTAATCGCATTAATTCAAATTTATGTAGTTCAAAAAGTGGGAAAGACAGCATACTAGTTGAAAATCCAAATTCTGTTAAGAATATGCAAAAAAGGTTTGTGTTCATAACTGCATCATATTTCAATAATGTCACAAGTCACAGTCCTGTCAATCCCTGGGGTCTCATGCAAACTCTGATTTCAGTCAGGCACTGTGCAAACACAGAGCAAAAAAAAAACCCCAGTGACAGTTGCTGAACATTCTTACATTAATGACAATGTTATACAAAGTGTCCACACTGACAAAAGAAAACTGGGGGAAGGTTTTACAGTCAATCTTTTCTTTAAATATTTATTCTGAAATGCTATTTTCCCATCACTTCTTCTAATAATCAGATCATCTAAACAGCCTGCACAAAGCTGGACCTTATTGTTTCAGCCACTTTACTCATGGTGAAAGACAAACTTTTTTTACAAAAAGTCAGGTCTTCTAACTTTGAATGTCATGACCTATCAGCATAGCCTGATGGAAGACTAAAGCAACTAAAAATTACAAACTTCCAAACTACATAATTCATTCTAAGAGAGATTTTCAGTCTTGGAGAAGTGTTTGTTCAAGGACAAGACGGAGATGTAATTACAGTTAGAAATTGCACTCTTCTAGATATGTACAAAATGATTAATAAATATGATTGTGAGAGCAGTTCAGTTTTCCTGCGGAAGGAGGAGACAAATAAGAATAGTGAACTGAAATAGGGATGGTGACAAGATGACTGAGACTAATAGATTGGATCACCAAGGAAGGATACAGGAATACCTAGTGTTCTAACACAATTAGTTGCCTTGCTCTAGAGCAATCTTCGCAATGCTGAGGGAGGTGCCCACTTTCCTGCACCCTGACAACACAAACCATTTCAGAATAGTCTTCCCAGAAGCAAAAAACATGCAGATTTGTTAAAACTACTGTGAAACACCAATGCTGGTACATATTAAATTTTACCTCCGTCAAGAACTTAAATACATTATTCCAAGATGCAGAAAAGCATATACTTGAACTCTGGATATGCACAGACACACTGCTTCTGGCAGCTGCTACCCAAGCCTGATTTCCCAGGAACATGACAAGCTGGAGAGACTCCTGTCAATAGCATGCAATACTTACAGAAAAGTTTAAGGTCTAAAACAACTCACTTGGTTATTGGAGAGTGGTGATGGGAAGTGATGAGTGTGTAGATTTTTCCCTGTGTTTACGTGGGTGAGCCGAACAGCCTGTCCACACTTCACTGGTGTCCCACGCTGGCAGCTGCCGTCACTCTTCCCACGGATCCGCCAGTAACTGTTGGCATCATCTGAGGCTTCAACTCCTGTCACTGACTGCTGCCCACTTCCTGTTTGTATAGAATAAATGGCAGGAGACTTAACCCACTTCCCCAGTTCAGAAAGTCCTGAAAGAACTAAAGAAATTGTCTTTAATGTTCTCATGCCTTCACGTTTAAGAGATGTTTAATTCTCACACTCCATTTACTGACTGCAAAGGGAATATAGGTACCAAATAATCTTTCAGATTGAAGAAGTCAAACACAGTACGTGGCAGCAGATGCAAACTGTCAAATTTCATGGTGAATGCATGGTAAGAAAATGTGATCCATGACAGATATTATGCACACCCTCCCGACTTTCTCAAAAATATTATCAAGCTCTTCGTGTCCCCAAACAGCCCAGCACTCTCACGGCCAGCAGACACTGGGAAGGTGCTGCTGAGGCCTCAGACACAGAACAGGGTTGAGGGCAAAGCATCCCTGTCAAATCTGCACGCCACGACCAGCACAGCTGACACATCTTCCAGGCCTCAGCACCCTCCTGTCACTGCCAGTCTGCAGGTCTCCAGCGCGCCCCAACACCCCATCCCTGGCCTGCTGCTTCCCTCTGCAACAAGGACATGAACCTCGGCGACCGCTAACCTCCTCCTCATCTGCGACCCCTCACTGCCGGCCCACCCCTCTCCACCTCCCTGCCAGCCCCTGCCAGGCACCGCCTGTCCCCCTCCACCACCCTGCTCCCCTCACAACTCGTGCCCCGCCATCTTCCCGCCCCCC
>NW_008677109.1:0-837 GCF_000695815.1 Acanthisitta chloris
CCACCACTGGCACAGGTAGCCCCAAACCTGCCCAGCACACCCCTGGCACAGGGACCTCCAAACCATTCCTAGCACGTGGGGAGGATGCTGGCCCACAGCCAAGGGGTCCTGGCACATGGCCCAGGAGGTCCTGGCACACAACCAGGGCAGCCCTGAGGACAAGCAGCCTTTGTGCTGGGGGGAAGCACTGTCAGTGCCAGGGGTGGGAAGGCCAAGGGCAACAGAGCCATGGCCCAGTGCCAGCTGGCACAGGTACCCCAGGATGGTTAACCCAACTGGGACAGTTAACCCCTGCTGTGGTTACCCCTCCTGGCACACTTAACCCACCTGGCACAGCTGCCCGAGCATGCTTAACCCTCCTAATATGGTTATCCCACAAGGTTACCCAACTTGGCACACTTAAATCACTTAGCACTGTTAACCAAGTGTGGTTAAACCTCTCTCCATCATGGTTAACCCCTGGTGTGGTTTTACCTCACCTGGCACAGTTACCTCAGTATGGTTAATCTCCTCTCCAGCATGGTTAACATCCCTGGCATGGTTAACCCCTCTGGCATAGTTACCCACCCTGGCACAGTTAACCCCCAGCACAGTTACCTCTTGACACAGTTACCCACCCCGGCAATGTTACTCCCCTGGCATGGATCATCCCCCCAGTCTCTCCTGGCACATCCCCAGCCCGGGGGTGCCCCCCGTGCCCCCAGCCCTGCAGACACCCACCGCCTCGTCGGTGCCGTTGCGGCACGGCAGCCACGTGTGGGTGTCATTGCTGACCTGCACCTTGTAGGACGTCACCCAGTCATACCTGTGTGGGGACAGAGGGTCAGGGGGGTCCCG
>NW_008677109.1:1052-1842 GCF_000695815.1 Acanthisitta chloris
CACCCGCGGTGGTGGTGGCACTGGGAGCGCACGGGGCGCCCGAGGGGCCACGGCACAGCCCCTGTGTCCCACGGGGATGTGTGGGAGGGAGGGACAGGCTGGAGAGGCATGTGGGACATGCACATGCCGTGGACATGCCATGAACATGACATACACCATACAAACATCCCATGCATGCCACGGACATGCCATCCATGTGTACATTTGCCACACACAAACACATGCATGCAGCATGCAGATGCCACACGTGTGCCACAAGCCATGTAAACACCCCACACATGACACACACACACTATGCACATGCCACACCTGCCACGCCCTGCATTTGTCATGTATATGCCATGCACACACCATGCATACATCCCACACATGCCAAGCACATGCCACACACCATCAAACACCTCACATGTGCCATACACACACCATGCAAACATCCCACACACGCCATGCATGTGCCGCATGCCACACACCATGGACATGCCATCCACCCCCTGCATTTGCCATGCACACAGCACACAGATGCCATACGTGTGCCACATGCCATGCACATGTCCCACACGCACCGTGCCCACGCCAAGCACACAGGTACCTGTATGTTGAGGCGACCCCGGTGAGCTCCCAGCCCGTAGCGCTTGTGGCTGGAGGCTTGGAGCTGCGTGTCCTGCACCCGCAGGGACTCCAGCCCCAGGGGGGGGCACACTGGGGGCACAGCAGGGCTTGGGGTCACCCCACAGACCTTCCGGGGCTGCCCCCACACTGTGCCCCCTCCATGTGCCCTTCATGTGCCCCC
>NW_008677109.1:1867-2624 GCF_000695815.1 Acanthisitta chloris
ATGTATCCCCTATGCGCCCCCGACATGCACATACAAGGCTCCTGTGGGGTAGCTGGAGCCTTCGGCCTCTTCTTCACCACCTTCTTCCTCACCACCTTCTTCCTCACTACCTTTGGCGTGGGGGCTGGGGGTACATAGGGACAACCAGGTTGAGGGCTGGGACCACCTGGCAACTCATTACCCCCCATGGAGTCCCCTCAGCACCATATCTCCCCCCAATGAACCCCCATGCACAGTCAGTGCATACACACACTGGTACACAGATACACATCCCACACACATGTCCATACATGTGCACACACGTCTCTGCACACAGACACAGAGCTGTGCACACACAACCATGCAGACATGCACAGAGCTGTGCACAAACACAGAGCTGTGCACCCGCACCCCGTGCACACACACCCCCCTGTGTGCACACACCCCCCTGTGCGCACACACACACCCCTGTGTACACACCCCCCCGTGCGTACACACACCCCTGTGCACACATCCCTGTGCACAAACCCCCCCCGTGCACACACACACCCCTGTGCACACACATATGGAGCAATGCACACACATTCCTGCGCACACACACATGAAGCTGGGCACACACAGATCCCTGTGTGCACACACATGGAGAGCTGTGCACACAAGTCCCTGTGCACACACACGTCCCTATGCACACACAACACATCCCTGTGCGCACACATATCCCTGTGCACACACACATGGAGCTGTGCACACAGATCCCTGTGCACTCACCGCTGTGCAC
>NW_008677110.1:0-3094 GCF_000695815.1 Acanthisitta chloris
TCCGTCTGTGGCTGCACAGAAGCCTGTAATATGTTAATGGCCGTAGGGTATGCCTGAGGTACCATCTCAAGCTGCTTCGCACACCATATGTCAGGCCGTTAGCCACATGGATCTATTAATCAAAGGGAGAGAGAGGGAAGAGGAGAGAGGCGGGGGGAAGGGGGTGATGGGGAAGGGAGCTTTTCATACCCCACCCTATGTTGCTGTACACTTTCTCTTTTCATTTCTCTCAGATATAAAGACCCGGAGTACCTCGAACAGGCAGCTGTAATTCTCTTTTGATCCGCTCTTTTATACACTCGTGTAACCAGCTCAGGTCAGCCGGTAGCGAGATTTGATGCAGGAGGGGGGAAATATGTCAGGGTTCCCCCGGCAGCAAAGGATTTGGTTTTAAAGTGCTGCTCAACTTCTGTGACAAAGGGGCTCTCTGTCCGCTCCCTCAGCCTTCTCCTTGTGGTGGGTGTCTCTGAGGGGAAGGCTTTTTCTAGCGAGCCAAGCATCATCTCCCCTACAGGCAGCCAGAGCTCTGACCGTCCTCACCATTTTTACATCTGTCCTACTACCTATTGCCACACGTCATTTCTTCAAGGGAGGTTTGTCCCACGTGAGATTGAGAAAAGTGTTGGATCCACAAAATTACCGGGAGAAGGGGAAGGAGCAGTTTGTGTAGGAGAGAGGTGTAAAAGCCCTTGTGCACGCCTATTGGATTCACAAAATCACCAGGAGAAGGGAAAGAAGCAATCTGTGTAGGAGACCGGTGTAAAAACCCTTTGCACGTGAATTTTTCATGCAGTCCTCAAACGGGCCCGGGGAGCCTGCCTAAACTTCGGCGGTTCAGGCAAGGAAAGACTCAGCACGCTAGAAGATGCGCGGGCTCTCGGGTCTGGTTTCTGCTCTTTGTTTGAAGGGTAAGGTTTTGAGGGGGCTTTCCCTTCAGGGTTAGAATTAACATACTCACACGGGCTCCTCCTGGACCTTGTTGGCCAGTCCGTAGGTGACACATGGGGGCACAGCCCAGGCAAGCGACACTCCCAACCTAATTCCGAGACCGCAGGCTTTTTTTGTTTTTCCCTTTCACGTTGAATGAGGGGGAACATTAAAGAGACTGACCTTTCACTCAGGTACATGACGCATAAAGTTTTGAAATTCTAGATTATTACAAAGTACTACAGCGGCTCAGGAAAGTTACTGAGCGGTGGAGGAGGGGAGGACAGAATGACTCCCGTGTGCCAGGATCCTACGGCAGGGACCGTGCGGGTGGATGGGGCAGGTCCCCTATCCCTGATGTCCAGGCCAAGCTACAAGCAGTATGTGCTGCAAATGGTGGAAAAACACCCGAAGAAAGGGGAAGGATACAGTAGGGACATGGAACACAAGGATAAACTCTACCCTTTGCAGGCTTACATAAAAAGACAAGATCCTCCAGCTGGTTGAAATTCCTTCTGTTGGTAACAGGGCATCACAGAGAGGCAAGTTAGAGGGCAGAAGTCCTTGAGACAATTTCTGTGATTACAGACAAAGGACAGTAACTTTATATGTTATATGGTACAGTTCATAGGTTATGTTGAAGTCAGTCTTTAAGAGAGACTTATTTTCTAACATTTTCCACCCTTTTGGTGGCTGAAAAATAATGAGTGCATCTGTACTTAGATTTAAAGTTGGTACCCGTCTTCCAGAACCTTCCAGATTGCATTAAACCTTCAATAATATTAAATTCTTTCTAAGCAGTGCTTTATATCAAGACTGAGGTAAATGCATGGGCTGAGTGTCAGTTGATTCTACATTTCCACCTAGCTAGGGAAAGGCTCTTATTACGTTTAAATTTTGGTGCACACACCACCCATTATTTTCTTCCCCTGTTTAAAAGGTAACCCATATATCTGTCGTTTTAGGTTTCCAAAGACTCGTAACTTAATTCCTTCAGGCTATTCATCAGCACAGTAATTAAACTAGCAAATGGATGTAAATAAAGTGAAATTGGTTTCATGACAGATGAGCCAAAGAGGCCTCTGACATGAAACAAGCCAGGACAATAATTATTTCTGCACCGGGCTATATGAGGAACTCCATCTGGATTTATTAGGTGCTGCAAGTTATTTGCTTGGAGCAGGCAAGACAGGAGAACTCACTTTAATTTGACGGGATTTTTTTTTCCTTTTTACATTCTGAGTAGGTTACAGAAATAAAAATCTGGAATTAACTTTGGCAATACTCTGAGAAGCCTCTACCCAATGTAAAAACTCGACAGTGAAAATAGGTATTAGAAGAAAGGCTTATTATACAATTTCTTCCTAAATGCTAAATAGGAGAACATCTATGTTAAAACTCTCCTGTCGAACAATCCCCTATTAAAAAATAATCCAGATCACTGTAGCAGCCAGTGCATGCTTCTCTTTTCTACAAATATGCATGCGATACAGTGGAAGCAATAGAAAGAAGGCAAATTTGGAGACCTTGGGATTTCTGAAGAGCTTCTCTTGAAAAATAAATAAATTATAATCTCAGCTAAATGGTAAAATGCCCTGGTCCCTCTCCTCTGCCAAGGAAAAGTTTATAGCTGCAGAGAAGAGGGGAGCAGAGAAAGGGGCTGCGAAAGGGAGAGTGTGGATTCCGCAAGGCTCAACTGTAATTGGAGCCATCAGGTCCAGCTTGGAGTGGAAGTAATATACAGAATAAATAAAAAAAGGGCTCTCACAGCAGGTGCAGATTAGTCCCTTTTCCCCTGAAAAGATTAGAAACTGACTGCTTTATGCTTAAACGTACTCTCAATTATTTAAGCGCCCCTTCGTGATTAGCAAGTAAAAGTAACGCTCCAAAGCGCTGAAGAAATGAAGCAAGAATAACATCGCTTTCGCCCAGCTCACGCAGCCTTTCCAGCACACGCCTTGCTCCCTGCTGGCTACCAGCGCTCAGACCGGGGAACTCGCTTAGATACACACACCTGTAGGGTGGGGAGCGGGATGGAAGAAGAGGGGGAGGGGAAAAGGAAGGAGGGGGCAGGTTCAGCGTGGAAAAAATTCCACTGTAGGGGCTGTGCAGGCTGCAGCCCAACCTTGTTTCACAGGCCGTTGGGATCCATGGACAGAATTTTCCA
>NW_008677111.1:0-581 GCF_000695815.1 Acanthisitta chloris
ATGAGAGCGCCTCGACCCCCGCCCGGCGGAGAAGACCGGGGGAACGGAGAACTTTGCACTGATTTTTCTCATGACCTTTTTTTTTTCTTATTGAAAAGTGGCATGCTCCCTAATGCGAACAGAATTGTACAGACCGAGTGCTGAGTGCTATATCATATTTATTATATGTCGTCCAAAAAAGGAGAAAAAAAATCACTTCTATACGTTAGTTTAAAACGAACGAACGTGGTTCTTCCCTATCCCTTTTCATGTCTTTTTGGATTAAGTAAAATAAATGCTTAGATGACAAAATATAGATTTTTTTTGTGACTGAAAAATTACAGGGAAAAAACCCCCAACAAAACAAAAGAAAACAAATAAACTTTATCTTTTTCTAACAAACGTGAAAATTCTAGGTAGCTAATTTCCCTATTACGAGAACTCAAGAAATTCGGAGTAGAAAAGGCAGATGCCACTTTTTTCATTTGGAATATTGTATTTAATATATTTTGAAATTTAGGCTCGTTATTTCTTAACCGGAGCTGTTTTTCCCTGTCTGTATTTTAAAGGAAAATCAAATCCCCCCGCAGGTGTGGTGCCCC
>NW_008677112.1:0-207 GCF_000695815.1 Acanthisitta chloris
CCTGGGAATGCCCCAAATCCCGGGAATGCCCCCAAATCCCAGGATTTCTGTCCCTGCAGCTGGAGCCGAAGGTTCCCCTGAAGAAGACTCCGGCGCTGCAGCCCAGCAAGGAAGCTTGGTGAGTCCTGGGAATTCCTGGGAATTCTCTGGGAATTCCAGCCAGGATACTGCTGGGAGCACTGGGATAAACATGCACGTGTAATCAGA